>NW_025400975.1:4033956-4076112 GCF_015345945.1 Tribolium madens
GTAAAGTTTTTTACAAATAGTAAATCTTTTGTTAGAAAGTATAAAAAATATTCATTTTTGACTCAAATAATCAATTTTTGACTTGTTTAGATAATCTACTGGATTATTTGAATAAATCATAATAAAAAGTTAATTTTTTACACAAAAAAACAAAAATAACATCATTTTTACCTAAATATGTAACTTTTAGCCTCTTTGGGCAAGAATTTTTTTAAAATCAATAAGTTTGGTTCAAAAACCAAGAATAATGTGATTTGTAATAAATATGTAATTTTTCGATTAATTTTTGACAATTTATCCTTCATAATTATAAACGCTTATAAGAGCTAAAAACAACATAATGTTTAGATTGTTTTTTTTTTACAAAAATCCTTTTAAAAAGTTATTTTTTTAACTAAAAAGAGCGTTTATATCCACAAAATAACAAAAATTACGTCAATTTCCACCTAAATACAGTGCGAACAAAAAGTCTGTCTATCAAGCAAGCGTAGAAATTTAAAACGTATGTCTGTGGAAGATAAAATGTCACAATGACAAATGAGAAATGTCAAAATAATTTTTAGGTAAATTATGACAGGAAACCGTGGTGAACGATTTTTATGAATAAACACCAACAAAATGTTATTTTAGTTTGTTTTGAGACGTTTCATAGAATAATTCAATTTAATTAGCTTAATGTTTTAATTTTTGAAAAATAATTTTTTGACATCTAGATAACATACGTCCTCAACTAGGACGCCTACTTGATAGAAAGACTTTTTGATCGCACTGTAGATAATTTTGACACTTTGTGCAAGATCTTTAAGAATAATTTTTTTTCTAGAAAAAAAAGCAACAATATGTGATTTAAAATGCCTAGATGTATTATTTTTCGGTCAATTTTGCAAACAAAATAAGTTTGTAGAGAAAAAAATATTTTTTAGTACAAAAAATTTGCTTTAACACGTTAGTTTTTCGTTCAAAAAAGTGCTGAAACCATTATAAAAGCTAAAAATAATATAATTTTCAACTTGTATAAGTAATTTTCTGGATTATTATTTGAAATAATCATAATAGAAAGTTATTTTTTTTAACTAAAAACAGTGTTTAAATGCACAAAATAACAAAAATAACGTCATTTTTATAAGTAATCACCTTTAAAGTATTTGGGCAATTTTTGGCAAAATTTCGAAAAACAAGTTCGTTTTTAGAGAAAAAAAATATTTTTTAGTACAAAAAATTTGCTTAAAACGTTAGAAAACTACAGTGAATAACAATTAAAAAAAAAGTGTTTTTATAATTATTTTCAGCATAAAAACGTGTCTAAGCGCTTGAAAATATGTATAAGTTTTTGGCATAAAAACAAGATTAGAAATTAATTAACTTCAGTACTTTGTCTACTTTGCTTACAGCGCCATATCAAATCTCCTCTTGCAAGGATCTGTTTTTAAATATTCCGTCAAACTTGGTTCTTCTTGCCAACGCAAAGTCGGACTTTCATCATTAAAACTTTCACCTTGTCTTCGAAGATTTATCTTTTGGTTCAAATCCTTTTTATCATTTTTATCTTTCCACCAAAACGGTTTAATATCTTTGCACGTCTTCACACCCATCATGACATTCGCATTACGGATATGTTTTTCTTCAATGATTTTGTTTTTCTCATTTTCTTCCTTTTCTTCACGCTCCATTTTGTCGTCGAGCTTTCTCAAGCGACGCTCTTCCATACATTCTAGCTCGTATTTGAATGAACGGTAAAAAACGCGCTCTGAAACAAAAACAGTGTTGCCAACCCAATTTCAAATTCGCCAGTTTTTCACTTTTCACTCACCGTTATGTTTAAATCTGACATCATAACTGGGCACCACTTGCACACTATACTTCTTGAACAAGTCGTGCAAGAAATAGTCGTTTTTCCCCGGTTTGTCCACCCAGAACGCCCTCGCATTGTCAGTCCACCGTTCCAACACTTGGGGATTCACCGAATAGTCGATATTCAAATTCGCCAACTTTTCATTCTCCTGGTACTGAATGGGGGCACAAAACTTGCCCAAGTTGCTCTGTGTGATTCGAGGCAAAGCAACTGGGGTGAATTCTTGAGCAGACCGCTGATTTTGGTTCACATCGCGCAAAACGTAGTCTTTGGGGGGAAGTGGCGGCAAGGTGAACATGATGACATTTAATTTGACGTTTACTGGTGTTGTCATGCATCATTATTGATTAAAAGCAAAAGTTTCGAGCTAATAACTGGGTTAATTTGGTTGTTTTAAAAGACAAAACATTATCTTGAATTAAATTAAAGTTGCAAGTAAGCATTTTTACGGCAATTTTAAACAAAATCATGCTAAACAACGTGCCTAAGCGCAAAAATAACTTCATTTGATAACGATTTAATTCAAATAAACCAGTTTTTGATTCTCAAAATTGGTATGAGCAGGCAAACTCGCATACAAAAGTATATAATTGGTTGCCTAACTTTATATATTTAATTTTTTTTTGCAAAACTTCTTACTGTAACTTTGAAATTTAGTGTTCCCCACTTAATTCAAAGTAGCAAGCCGCTTTATAGGAAATAAAAAGTGCAAAAAAACGAGTTGACAAATTTTGAAATAAATTTATTAAGAAAATTTAAGGTCATTCTATGACATAATTTACATAATGTGTAGAATACATCTTATTGCATGTATCACTCGAGTAGTTTCCTCTCTTCGCTACCTTCATTCCTGTGCTCTACTGAAAAAAACTCACTAAAACTTACAATACTGTTATAAAAATTACAATTGACTCTTTAAAACCAAAGAAAAAAAAACGTCACCTAAATTACATGAAGAAGAGTATTGGCGTATATTGGAATGCTTTATTTTTACACAATACGTTACTCTATCCTATTTACATGATTTATCGGAAATTCAAGACATCCAATTGAAAAAAATTTCAACATTTATGGCACAAATGCAGAAAAAGGTACTCTTTTTTAGGCAAGACGAGATTAATGTTCAAGAGGATGGAACCCTTTATTGTACTCCTAATTTAATGAAAAATAAATTATTATTTTAGTAGCCGTCTCCCTTAACACTACCAACTTTACAATACAAAAAGTTAATTTAACAAAATAGAGTTTTATCAAATACACTTAATGATGATTAGAACGCTATGTTGAGCACCTAAACTACCAAAATTAGATTATTTTACATATAATACAAATGCAGCCGTTTTAGAATTTTGCTTGAAATTATATTCAGGTTGGTAACAGTGACAAAAATAGTACACACTGCATCAGAATTTAATGAGTACTAAATTTAATGAATCTCACTCACAGCACACGTTTTAAAAAAATAAATAAACCGTAAAAAAATAAAAGAAATGGAAACTGTTATGAAGTGATAAGAAAATAATCACAGTTAAGAATATACAGGAGGTTCTAAAACTTTACCCGTGTAAAGTGTGTTTCACATTGCTAAGAATTTTCAAGGTCAATTACGTCAACTTGTAAAATTCCATAACCTCACAAGTGTCATAAAACGATAAAAGTATTTTTTAAATGAGTTATTGCTCAAAATGCCTTTCTATTTTAAATCAAATTCGTCGGCCTCGAGTCTGAAATGTTTGATTTGTCCGTGCTCGACCAATGGCGTTGGCAATTCGTCATTATCCACCTTAATTCGAATCTTATTGGTGTCGGAAAACAAGCAAGGAACGCCCTTTTGCACATCCCCGTTATGCGGACTGGCGATGGGCGTGTCCAGCGGCGAATACGGCACATAAATGCGCAAAACGTCTGGACTGGGATTATGGGGCGTGGCTCGGGGCGTGGAATGCGAACTGAGCGCTCGTTGGACACTGGTCGAGGCACCAATGCCCGACCCTACTGAACTAGCTCCGCCCACCGAATTATCCGACATGTTGCTATGCGTATCCAGACTGTTTTCGTGAGCTTGCGATCGTGTCACGGTGGAAAACACCGACAAGTCGGCGGTTGACGTCACACTGGTGTCGGCCAATGAGCGACGAGAACCGGTGTGCTCGCAGTCGAGGAGCGAACTGGCGTCGTCAATACTCGGATCAAAGGAGAATTTCGAACCTGGAAATGGGCGGAGTTGAGTTGAGGGGGAGGTGCTGAGAGGTGATGAATTGTTAGTGGTCGTGTGATGGGGTTAATCGACGCCTGCTGATATTGAATGCAAATTTAACTAAACTAATTTTTTTCATTGCATTCAATACAAACGGCCAGTAACATTAAAAAAGTCTGAAAAGCCTTACCATATTATTTTATAGCATAAAAATATGTACACCTTACACCAGTCACTGAATGCAGTTTGTCTCTTTCTCTATGATGGGGGAAAAAATAAAAATTAATATGTGACTAAAAAAATTTTTTCTCGGTTCGGAAAAAATGAACTAGGCTCCGGATAATTTTAGGCCGAGCTAAAGTCATCCGGTCCCTAAAATTGGAACTAGTGCAAAAGCATGCAAAACCTACCAACTGTCGTTACGTCCCGTTCAAATGCTGATTTCAGGCAAAACTAGAATAATAATTATCCTATTTTACATTACTGAGTCGAGATAAAGGAAACGGAGAAAAAAATCTAAACAGAAACATGCAAAAATTTAATGTTAATAAATGAGTTGGGAAAATTACAAGACCAAACCCAAGTATGAATACAGGTGTTCGCGAATTACGAGCAAATATTCTAATCACTAAAATAATTCGTTAATTTTAAGAGCAAACAAATTCCGTATCCAGTTTTTATGCACAAAAAGGCACAACATTGTGCAAAAGTTGTTTCTCTTGACGAGTTGGAATATTTGCTACTAATCCACGAGCAAATATTGATTTCGAACATAGAACATTCCACAGTACAAGCAAATCGCTACAAAACAAAAAAGTGTATCAATCCTGTTTGAAACAATTTATTTTTTGACTCCTTAGCTTATTTACACTTAATTATATACACAATACGTATCAAAAATAAAGTAAAAAGGCACATTTTAGATAAATTTCGCGTCGGAATGTACAAATTGGCACTTAAAAAAATGAAAACAAATCAAAGCCTTGTGCACTCATCAATACTACTATCATCACATAGACTCGACTCGCTGGCTAGAGTAAAAACGCTACCGAGTATAGAATTATTATCAGTGTCTGTACCTGCAAGCCCTATGGATTCACCAACTGATAGTTGACTCTCCTTTTCCTTTTCAGCCGCTTCTCGAGCCGATTCACTAACCAACGTTACAATCTGATTGGTTTCTTTCTCTTTTTCAGTGAATTGTTCGGCTCGAATACCAACAATTTGCTCAAAAGTCGGCTCTTTAAAAACACCAAATGGTCGAGACGGTAGTTCATCTTTATGGGCAGGCCCAGGATGGTCCAGTTTCGCCTTCTTCAACTCCTCCATCGACTTCTCCAACTGGTGCACGACCACGTCGTCTTCGAACATGAAGTCTTTGTACAGTTTCACCTGCAGAAAATAGTAGATTATGTCATTAAGAGTATATTGGCCCACTTGTAGGCCTCGCTTCGCTCGGCCTTGGTAAAATCTATCTACCTTTCAATATTAAAATTTAAAAATTTAAAAAAATGTATATTGACAATTGATAATAACTAATCTAGTACATCGTCTAAAATTATTTTCAACAATACCGGGTGCGGCATCCGTTACGCCCAGAAAAAAAAAACCCCACTTCTAATTAAATAAAATTGTTGAATTTTTTCACACTTACCTGGGCACTAATTTTTTGGTAATTTTTCATTTACAAACAAAGCCAAAAAAAAAATAAAAAGTAATTTTCTCCCAAAAAGTTTAATTCTAATTTTTATACTGACCTACGCAGATTCACTTCCTATAATTGTTTACAAAATCAGAAAAAAAACACCAATTAGATTTTGAATTAAACGCAATTTTCCATCTTAACTTTGAAAATACTTTTTATTTATGACCTGCTACTTGTGCCATCGTAAATTTAGGTGACAATAGGGAACTGCAATTGGGGTAAGATTCCAAGATTTACAACAAAAAGACCCTTTAAAGCGGTCGGCTACCAGTAAATGATTCTTTTGTTGGCACATTATACCATTTTGTCATAAATCACGGGTCTTGTTTGTGTTTAAATAAAAAAAGAGCGATTATTTGGCTAACCAAGTCAAAATTTGAAATTGTGATATCAAAGTTTAATGCGCTAACAGGTACAGATTCATTGAGTGTAAAAACTTCATAGGTAAATTATCAGAAAGTGTTCATAAAACACACAAAACTGTTACGCACTTATTTATTATCAATGGGCGTAACCGATGCCGCACTCTGTACAGCGAAACCCAAAAATAAATTACAATACAAACTTGTATTTTTTTAAATAAAATACTAAAAATGTATTTATCTTTATACACATTTCAGTGTATAAACTCAACTCAACTAAATACAAAGTAAATAAACACTAAATTTACCGAACAAAAAACCTCAAGCTGCAAAAAATACTTAAAACACGAAGTAACAAGTAAACAAATCGTAAACACAAGCTGAAGGTAGACCCTAAGGCCTAAAGACACCGAAATAAAAAATGTAAACACAGGTAAACATAAAACGTCCCGTCAGTGACGTAAGCCGGTAATACAGTTTCCAAATTTGTCAGCTGTCAACCAGATGGTTAAGTTCCTAACAGATACTTCAATATGACACACAAGTTGCACACTTTGTTTTTTATTCAACCTTAACTTTTTCAAGTTTACAGTTTCCTCGTTTTTCCGGATTAATAATAAAGATTCTGGTTCTTTTCTCTAAAATTACATTCTTCCTTTTTGTCTTTCTCTTTCTTTATTAAACCTTTAATATTTTAAACTTTCTTTGTTTGATTTTCACCTTCTGAATTTTATCACTGTTTTGAAATCTGCAATATTTTCACTCTTCGCTTATTTAATAATTTAATGCAATTTGCCTCCATTTTGATTCTCTAATAAACATTTTAAAGAAAGCAATGTTATAATGGTCAAAAGGCGACTAGATCAAATTTTGACTTTTAAAATTGACATTACCAATTGTTACAACAATCACTAAATTGATTAAATTAAAAATTTTAAACGACATAAAGAAAGCAATTACAAAAAATATTATAAAAGCACTTATTTTCGTTTTTTAAACTTCAATTCAGACTTCAAGACTAGTTTTATAAAACTTGTTTTTTAATGTACTATTAATGAAACCCCCTTTTCTTATCCCTAACGAGTCTCTTATGTGTGTAGACTCGATCGTCGTTATAGAAATGATCCGTAACCATAGTAACGACAATAAAAGTCGCCATAGCAACAACAGAAAATGCAAGCCAGTGGCGGGTAACAATTTTTTTATCCGACAGATTAAATAAATTAGTCAATGCTTTTTAGAGCACAACCTATTTCATTCATTTCAAAACGTTATTTATTTCGCTTCCGCCCAATATTTTGTTACAGCAATTGCCCAACATAATCGCTGTTGTTAAACTGTAAACTGTAATTCCGCATCAAAGCAGTGTGAAAAAATTTAACGCATCATAAATCTAAACGTAACAAATTTTAATTGTTAGTAAAATAATTTTGTTATTTAAAAAAATGACTCACTTGTATGTAATGCACAATCGAGTCCATATCATTGAGCTTCAACAAATTCCGTTTATGTAATTTGAGTATTGTGTAGGCCATCGCTGTTATAACTCTTTCTCCGTCTAGTAAATGAATATCCCAAATTCTGAGACAGAGATTAAACGGGACCTACAAAAAAAATGTAAAAAGTTGATTTTTGATGGTTTTTCACTCACCCTTTCGACGAAACAGACGAAGAACCATTTCAGGGAGTATAGAATGGCGTCGACGCCGTGTTTATCAAAATGTTTCTTGAGTTTGGGTAAAAATTTGGCGAGGATTCGGTCGTGATGTGCAAGAAATCGTGTCAGTTTCGGGAATCCTTCTTTGTATAAGCCATGCATGGCGTATTTGGGGTCGGTGAGGAGGATGTGCATGGCCCAGAAGGCGTCTTCTTCGTCCATGTACATGAGTAGGACTCCGGCGAGGCCCGACATGCCTTGGCAATAGCCCACTTCCGAGTTGTACATAGCATAAGCCGTGAGGACGTTAAATAAAGACTGTTGTTTGATGCTGTACCGTTCCCGGTAATGCAAATGCTCTCGGAATTGCCGGTTAACATCCGAGTCGATTTGTCGCGCGTCCGTGGAGTGCAATCGAGCCAGTTTCATCATCTCGGAGTACTTGCCCCCATTTTCGCCCTTGACTCTCTCCACGTTGAGGAGTTTGCACCAGGCTTGCGTCCGCAGCGGGTTGGGGATCCCCTTGTAGACTCTCGAGTGAAGCTTCTCCTTGATGTTGGGGCTGTCCCAGTTCTTGAGCATTTTTAGCCATTTCTTCTGACGTTCTAGTTCAATTTGCAACTTTTTGGCTTCTTGCGGGTCCACTTTGGATGGCAGACGCTTGTCGTGGATGAAGCCATACCTGTCCGTCGCGTGGTACACCTCGAAGCCGGGGTCCTCCCAGGGGTCGATCTCGGCGCCCTCCTCGCGGCCCCGCTCATAACGTTTGAAGATTTTTTCACGCTCTTCGGCTGACCGTTTCAATAAGTCGCCCTCATTCATCCCATTGACAATTTTTCACACGGCGAACGCAACGATACGACAGCATTCCGCTATTTAGGGGCGATTTTCACCACATTTCTCACATGGGGGCTGGCAATTTTGAAAGAAATTTGACAAGTGTCAAATGTCAATACGTCCATAGCCACCTTGGCGATTTGGACGAAACCAAAACTAAGTTAACTCAAATCACGGGTTTTAAACAAACTACGGGTTATTTGCATTTGTGAACATTTATCTTGTAATTTAAGCCGAATTATTACACCACACGAGGCACTTTTCAACACGTCCATCAACCACACGACCCAACATACCGACAGAGACGCCACTTTCAAACAACAAAATTAAGACAAATAAGTGAACAAACAAATTCCTCAGTGTTAATTACTCAATTAACAACCCCCACGCGTCACACATTCCGTGCAATAAAAATATTTAAAAAATAATTTAATTTTGGAAATTTGGAATTCAAAAGCGCCCTCTGGGTGACTCACCGCAACTAATTCTTCTATCACAAGAAAAATGGGAATTTGAGGCTTGATACTTTTTTGGGGCCCAACACAATTAATTGTTAAAAACTGTGGTTCAAAGTGTGTGTTAAGAGCACACGTGTGATTTTTCAAATAAAATTACACCACCCGCGCTGTCTACTGTCATTTTCTTAACCTCTCTCTAGCTGTCACTGTGACGTTTCGCCACGTTTGTTTGTGAAATTTCGGCCCCATTTCCACAATGGTAATGTACAAAGCCACGATTAGGGTCATTTCTCATTGTTTTCTAGGTCGAGGCGGCCACTATGATGCGATACGTCTCTCCGGTGAACCCCGCCGTTTTTCCATCCCTAACTTTGGTTCTTTTGGGAATTGGGATTTTCTTCACGGCGTGGTTCTTCGTCTACGAAGTGACGAGCACGAAACAGTCCCGAGACCTCAAAAAGGAGCTCCTAGTGTCGCTCGTCGCGTCAATTTTTTCCGGTTTTGGAATCTTATTCCTATTACTATCAGTTGGCATTTACGTTTGATAAATTTAAGATAGTTATTGTTACAATTACAAATGTATCGATTTTCTAATACTTAATAAAAAAAATAATAATAAAAAGTAGTTTTCTGTATTACCCACAATTTAAGCCTTGTGATTGGCTGAAAATGTTACCATGGTTACGAAATAAACAACAACAAAAAGACTTGCAATTTAGTAAAAATGCAATTAAAATATCTACAAACAGTGCTTGAAGCTCAGGTAAATTCGATTTATTTATCAGTTTAGTCAATTTTGAATGTTTTAGGATGCTGAGGCGAAGATTATGGCATTGTGTTGGGCCCCCAATAACCAGAAATTGGCGGTGGCGACGTCCGACCGACAAATTTTGCTTTTTGACGACAAAGGGGAACGCAGGGATCGTTTCTCGACGAAACCGGGGAATCCCGAGGCCGGGAAAAAGTCGTACGTCGTGAAGGGAATCGCGTTTAGTCCCGATTCAACCAAATTAGCGGTGGCTCAAAGCGATTGTATTGTCTACGTGTACAAACTGGGCGAGAAATGGGGCGAAAAGAAGGCAATTTGCAACAAATTTCCGCAGCCGTCGGCTGTAATTTGCGTCATTTGGCTCGCCACGGGGCCGATTATTTGCGGGTTGGCCGATGGCAAAGTCCGGGCGCTCCAGACGAAGTCGAACAAGTCGCAGAGTCTTTTCGCGAGTGATAGTTTGGTTGTTTCGTTGTGTTCGAATGCAAAAGGGACTGGGTTTCTTTCGGGTCACGTGGATGGGAATGTCATTCGGTTTTATGTCACTAATGATTTTGGCGAGGACGAGGCGCAAGGGCGAGTAATTCTTTATTCGGTGCCCCCGTGTGCTTTAGCGTGGGCTCAAGGGCATATTTTTGTGGCGGGATGTGAGAAAAGAGTCTCCGTTTATAACAATAGCGGGAAATTGGTCAAAAATTTTGACTATAGTAAAGACGAGAGTGAGCATGAATTTACTGTCGCTACTTGTAGTCCCAGTGGACAGGTAAGTGAATTTTTAATTAAATATGTAATGTTGACATTTCTAACCTTAACGATTATTACCTACCTCCATTACCTCCTTCTTTTACTCCCCACGTGACTACGTTGTTTGTATGATGTTTCCATGACGGCTGACTCGATCGACGAGTCAAACTTTTTGTTTTTTTTTTTACTTATTTCACGAGAATCAAAGTCTTGGTGGAACACATTCCACCTCGGTGTGTAATATACTATTGTTGTAGGCTGTTGTTGTGGGTAGTTTTGACCGGTTAAGGCTCTACATTTGGAATACTCGACGAAGTATTTGGGAGGAAGCCCCCTCGAAAGAGATTAAAAATTTGTATTCTGTTAGTGCGTTATCTTGGAAGAAAGATGGGTCAAGGATGTGTTGTGGTGGATTATGTGGAGTGGTCATGCTTTTTGAGTCAGGTAATTCCCCGTTTTCGATTGAATTATAAAAAAATTGATAAAAACTCGATTTACTTTAAGCAACTTTATATAGCTTGTTTAGTTTTTTTGTAATAAATCTCTAAAGTAGTGCTTTTTTGTTTTTTTATTTCTCTACCTTTACGTTTGATTTGAAGATTTTTATTTTATTTTTTTTTTATTTTACCGTTGATAAATTTTTCATTAAGTATTTTTTTAATTTTTAATTACCTACCGAAAAATTTAATTTATTGTCATTGAATTTTTTATAATTTTCTTCAGTGTCTAAATTTTCTGTTTCTTCTGAGTTGCTTCTTTTTCATTTTTGAATATTTTGCATTTCTTTTTTTTTTCTCTCTCTTATAATACTTTTTTTTTTCTTTTATTCGTCTTATAACATTATAACACATTTTTTAATGTTTGTATTCAACAACACACATATTTTACAATTTGACATTTTTGCTTCAGTTTTTCCCTTACATCGTTAATTGTTTTTTAATCACGATTTTAATCTTCAGCTCTTCATCTACAGTTTCTTATAATAAACCACAAAAAGTGGTAAAAATAATAAAATTTAAAATCGAATATTTAAAAAAAAAGATATTTTTGACAATTAAAATATTTTATTTTGTACTCAGTGTTAAAGAGTGCTTTTATCAACCAATTTCAATAGATAAAGTAGTCTTTTATAGTCTAGTGAAATAAAATAATTTTTATCTACTGTTTATATTCAAGAAATTCTGGTAGGTGAGTACAAAAAAAACCGAAATATTATACACCACGATAAAGATTGTTTATCTACTTGTGAAAAAGTCTACTCGTGACTTCGTCACTTGTAAATTTATTCTTTTCACTCGTAGATAAACAATTTCTTTATTGTTTTATATAATAAATAACTATTTTTGAATTTTTAAGACAGAAAGAAAGAATGGGAATGTTTATTAATGAAATTTTTTTGAATGAATTCATTATTTCTTTTTTTTGTCTTTAAAATTATCATATTTTGTTAATAATTCCTTAATTTTTTTTATGTCCGATTTTAATTTTCATAGATTTTTTCCTTGATTGTGTTTTTTTTCGTTCAATGAACTTTTCAAAAACCTAAGTTGCTTCTTCTAGTTAAATCATTTCTTCATTCTTTTTACTTTTCAGATAATTTAACAAATTTTAGTTTCTTTATTCGGTAATTTTTTTATCATTCAGTGGACTTTAAGCTCCTGTTCTGTTAGTTTTAAATACTTTCAATCTTCCTACTTTCTTTATTTTTATAAAATTGTGTTATTTTGCTTTTTTTGTCATTGACTTTTATTTAAGCATTCTTCGTTTTTATTCCTTTTTTATTGATTCTTCCTTAAATCACAATTTTAGCAACTGCGGATCTTTAATTCCTAAATCTTCAGTTTCTTCATTTATTGAGATTTTTAAAAATCTAAGTGGCTTCTTCAATTGATTATTAAGTCTCTTGTTTTATAACTCTTAAATTTAATTTTAAACTTCTTTTTTCTTTATTAATTTGCTGATATTGACAATATCCTTTTGTTTTTATACTTTTTCTTCCTCTTCTTGTTATTAGTTTTCATCTTCTTTCTTTATTTTTTTTCTTCTTTTCAATAAAACCAATAAAAATGTTTCAGTATTGAAACGAACAGTTTGGAAAGACAAATTTGAGATCACCTACGTTGGCCCGAGCCAAGTCCTCGTAAAACCCTTAGACAGCAACGAAAGCGGAACCATAATAAAATCCCAACACGGCGGTGAAATCGAAGATGTTAAAATAATGGGCAAAGATTTTTATCTAGTTGCTCGAACTGAAGAAACTTTATTAGTGGCCGATTTACAAAGACACTTACTGAGCGAAGTTCCATGGAACAATTCAGGCCGACACGAAAAATTCTACTTTGATTACCCAACAGTTTGTTTGGTTTTCAATGCCGGTGAATTAACACTCATCGAATACGGAGACGATCAAGTTTTGTGTTCGGTGAGGACCGAATTTGCGAATCCGCATTTAATTAGTGTGCGTTTAAATGAACGAATTTCAACAACTGATAACAAAAAATTGGCTTATTTGTTGGATTTGAAGACGATTTGTATCGTGGATCTCTTAAACGGTGTTTTAATATCGCAAGTGACGCACGATTCGAAAATTGACTGGTTGGAATTGAACGAAACCGGTCAGAAATTACTGTTTCGGGACAAAAAACAGAGGTTTAACAATGATTTTTGTGAGAGAAATGTTGGGGAAAATATTCTTTGTAGATTAATTTTGGTGGATACAAGCACTCAAAGTAAACAGTGTATTTTCACGGGTGTTAGCTTTGTTCAATGGGTCGAAGGTAGTGATGTTGCTGTAGCTCAAGCAAATACCAGTTTAGCGATTTGGTATAATATTGAAATGCCTGAAAATCCCACGATAATGAGTGTCAAGGGGGATGTTACTGATGTTGTGAGGAATAATGGTAAAACGGAAGCGGTTTGTATTGATGGGAATAATGTCTACAATTTGGAATTGGACGAAGGGCTTGTCGAGTTTGGTAAGTGCTTAATTCGTGTTGTTTTTAAACTAGTAGAAAAAATAGTGTATTCTATTCGCTTGTAAATTATATTTTAACAAAGGCAATTTAATTTAATAATTGGACAAACTGTTTTTTGTACATTTTATCATAAACTTGTATTTTAACATGGCTGAAAATTATAGTTCTATGGTCTTTAAAACAGTCAATAAACATTCTTCTACTTTTTCTTGCATTTTTTCTTTTCTAGTCTACAGCTTCTTCATTTCTTTTTTGTCTTTAAAAATTTTGCTGCTTTGAGTTAACATCTTAATTTTCTTCACTTTTCATGTCAGTTTTTTATTCATTCGTTGAAATGCTTTAAAATGTAAATTACGTTTCCTAATTATTTAGTTTTTTTACTTACTTTACTTTTTTCTTTAAACTTATTACTTTGTTTTAATTTTTTTTACTCACTTCGTCAATTGTTTTTATTCAATTCAAATCTCCAGTTTCTTTATTTTTAATGCTTTTATTATTATTAAACATACCGATTCTTTAACAGTATATTATTATTTCGATTTTTATTTTGCTTTTTCTTTCTTCATGCTTAAAACTTTAGTAATTTTTATTTCCTTCATTTTAACTTGTTGAACGTCAGTACTTTATTGGAATCTGAAGAATTTTTTTTTCAATTTTTGAAAATTCAAGTTTTTTTAATTTTTTGCATTTTGTGTGCGTTTTTGTTATAAAACCGGATATTTTTTCTTTTTCAGTGTATAAAACTCAACAATATTATATCTATTCTTAAATTTAACACACAAGTAGCACATTTTATTTTTTAACTTAACTTTGCCAAAACGACAGTTTCTTCATTTTTTCGGGTTATGGACAAAAATTTTGATTCTTCAATACTTCTGCTATTTTGACTCTTTTTCAATTTTTAAATCCTCTGTTCTTGCTTCATTGATTGACTTTTTTGAATTCATGGTTTTTGGAAGTTTTTACTTTCATTTTATATTATATTTTAACGAAAGGCAATTTAATTTAATAATTAAACAAACTGGTTTTTTGCATATTTTATCATAAACTTTTATTTTAACATGGCTGAAAATTATAGTTCTATGGTCTTTAAAAAAGTCAATAGACATATATTCTTCTACTTTTTCTTGCGTTTCTTCTTTTTTCTTTTCTTTTTGTTTTTCTCTAGTCTACAGTTTCTTTATTCCTCCTGTTTTTGTTATTAACAGATGTATTTTTCCGTTTTGGTCTTTAAAAATTTTGCTGCTTTGAGATAATTTTTTAATTTTCTTCACTTTTCACTTCAGTTTTTTATTTATTTGTTGAAATGTTTTAAAAAGTAAATTATGTTTCCTAATTATTTAGTTTTTTACTTACTTTACTTTTTTCTTTAAACTTATTACTATTTTATTTTAATTTTTTTAGTTGTTTTTATTCAATTCATATATACAGTTTTTTTTAATGCTTTTATTATTAAACATTCCGATTCTTTAACAGTATATTTTAATTTCTTTTATTATTCTTAAAACTTAAGTAATTTTTACTTCCCTTATTTTAATTTTTTGAACTTTAGCACTTTAAGCATGTTTTTTCAATTTTTACTTTCTTTAATTTTCCTCATTTTTTGTGCTTTTTTGTTATAAAACTGGATATTTATACCTTTTATTTTAAACTTTCTTTGTTTTTCGTTTCTTACATTTTAGCACTTTTCAACTCTGGCGCACCCTGTAGATTCTTTAATTTGACACATGCACATTTTATTTTTTCTTCAAACTTAACTTTCTTAAGTCTATAGTTTCTTTATTTTTCCGGATTATTGATAATTTGATAAAGATTTTAATTCTTTAATCTAACATTATATTCTTTTTTTGTCTTTTTCTTTATATATTTAAGCTTTACTGTGTTTTACTTTTTTTCTTTATTAGCTTTTGTTTAAACTTTTTTTGGAATATACAATTTTTTTCAGTTAATATTATTACCGAAACATTTGCATTTTTTGGCGCAGACTTTTCTTCACTTTTTAATTTTTTAAGTATTCTTTTTGAAAATTTAAGTTTTTTGTTGAATATTTTGTATTTTGTGCTTTTTTATTATAAAATAAAATTTTTACCTTTTATTTTAAAGTTCTTTTATCGTTCGCTTTTTACATTTTAGCACTTTTCAGTTTTCAGTGTATAAACTCATTAACCTTAACATTCTCAAGTCTACAATTTTTTTATTTTTCTGGATTATTGATAAAAATTCTGATTCTTGTATTTAACGTACCTAATATTATGTTCTTCTTTTTTGTCTTTTTCTTTCTTTACCTAACAACGCTTTAATATTTTTTACTTTCTTTGTTATTAGTTTTTATTAAACTTTTTTGATTTTTACTTTTTAAATTCTAGGAGCACTTTTATTGGAATCTGTTGTTAGTATTTATTACTCATATTTTCGAAATATTTGCATTTTTGGCGCAAACTTCTCTTTACTTTTTTATTCTTCAACTTCTCCCTTTTTGAAAACTTAAATTATATTTTTTTGAATATTCTTTTATTTTACATTCTTTATTTTTCGCTACTTACATTTCAGCACTTTTTAGTTTTTGGAGTTTGACACACAAGTCGTACATTTTATTTTTTCTTCAACCTTAACTTTGTCAAGTCTAGGTACAGTTCCTTCAATAATTCTGCTATTTTGACTTTTCTTCAATTTTTAAATTTTCTGTTCTTGCTTCATTTATTGATTTTTCTTTTTTACTTTCATTTAAATTTAATTTAAAAAAAACAGACAGTTGTCTGTTTTATTCCACACTCGCTTCGCTCGTTTCTAGGAACTGCGATCCACGACAACGATTACGCCAGAGCCGTTCTTTTCTTGGAATCGATGGGTAATTCCCCGGAAGCGTCAGCAATGTGGCACAACTTATCAACAATTGCCCTAAAAGAGCACAACTTACAATTAGCTGAGCGTTGTAACGCAGCTTTAGGTAACGTAGCAGCTGTACATTTCCTTCGCGAAACAATTGATAAATTATCGAATGAAAGTCCCGAAATTTGGGCACGTTTATCAATCTTGAACGGCGATTTAACAACAGCGGAAAATATTTATTTGGAACAAGGCGACATCGAGAGTGCTTTAAACATGTACAAAAAATTACACAAGTGGGACGAGGCGTTACGACTAGCCGAACAACGTGGTTACGACAAGTTGAAACAACTCCAAGACGAACACATGTCTGTTCTTTTGCAAAGTGGTCAATATGAGAAAGTCGGTCAAGTGTTGGAAAAGGAGAACAAGTTTGAACAAGCCTTGAACATGTATATCAAGTCGGGGAAATTGCTTCGAGTACCGTCATTGGTGCTGAAAAATCAAGAGCTGTTGAAAGATCAGACGTTGATAGCAACGGTGTTGAAAAACTTGGTCAAACATGAAATGTTTGAAGCTGCTGCTGAAATATATGAAAAGTTGGACAAGATTGATCTTGCGATGGAGTGTTACCGAAAAGGGAAGGTTTGGAATAAAGCTGTGGATTTGGCTCGTGAAGTGAGTCCAGATAAGGTGGTGGATTTGGAGGAGGAATGGGGCGATAGTTTGGTTGAAAGCAAACAATTGGATGCTGCAATAAGTCATTTTATCGAAGCTGGTCGCACTTTGAAGGCTTTAGATACGGCCGTTGCGGCCAAACAGTGGAAAAAAGCCGTCCATATAATTCGAGTAATCGACGATCAAGAATCAGTGAAAAAATACTACGACACTATTGGTGGTTATTTTGCAAAAATTCGTGATTTTGCCACAGCTGAGAAGCTTTATATCTCCTCGGGGATGTACAAAGAGGCTGTTGATATGTACAACGAGGCCGGTCAGTGGGAAAAAGCCCACAATTTAGCCTCCCAATACCTCGAACCTGAAGAAGTCGCCGAAATGTACATTAAAAAAGCGGCCCAACTCGAGGAAAACGGCAAATTTCGTGACGCTGAACGTCTTTATGTTTCGGTAAATTCCCCCGATTTGGCAATTGCGATGTATAAGAAAGTCGAGCAGTATGATAATATGGTGCGACTTGTCGAAAAGTACCATCCTGATCTTTTGCAAACGACTCATTTGCATTTGGGTCAACAATTGGAGAGTCAGGGGAAGTACCGAGCGGCTGAAATTCATTATTTGGCCGTGAGTGAATGGAAAGCTGCGATGAATATGTATAGGAGTTTGGGGATGTGGGAGGAGGCGTACCGTGTGGCGAAACAAAATGGTGGAGCAATGGCGGCGAGTCAAGTGGCGTTTTTGTGGGCGAGGACTTTGCCCATTGATTCGGCGATTAAGTTGTTGAATAAGTATGGGATTTTGGATTCGTGTGTTAATTACGCTTGTGAAACGTATCAGTTTGATTTTGCGTTTCAGTTGTGTAAGAATTTGCCCAATAAGGTGAGGTTTGGACAGTGGTGGATTTAGGCTTTTTTAGCATGTAGCAAATATAAAATTTTTCTACAACTAACTATGAAATCGTAACGTTAAAATGGTTTTATTTTTGAAATTAATGTTATGTAAAACAGTGAAAATTATTAGAGTAATTGTCGATTTTCTCATTAAAAAATAACATATTTTTGAGCTAAATTTCCGATTTTATGGCGTTTTTCCCAATAAAAAACGTACCAAAACGAACAAAATAGACAAAAATTAGAATACTAGACCTGGTTTTCTTAGTTTCTTTATTGTTCGGGTCAAAATTATTTTTAAAGTCTAAAGAACAACATATTTTGGAGCCAATTTTGTATTTTTCCAAATTTCTTGCTTTCTTGGTGAAAAAGGCTTGTGAATGAGCGGAATAGGCACATCTTTGATCTGATTTTACCATTTTGTACACAACTTAGGCCGAATTTCTTGCTTTCTTGGTGAAAAAGGCTCGTGAATGAGAAGAATAGGCAAAAATAACCCACTGCAAACCGAATTGTGCGATTTTCTGTTTTGTTTTGAAGAAATTTCTCGTAAAAAACTATCTAAACATGAAAATTTTACTATTTTTTCTATTATTTTTGACAAATTTATGAAATATAGTTTGTTTTCTTGGTGAAAAACTGGTGAAAAAATTTATTTGAGACTTAATTTTGCAAATTTAAATCAGAATTTCCAAATTTTGTTAGTTTTTCCTAAAAAAAAATTAAGGTCCATTAAGACCCATTTTTGCAATTTTCGGTATTATTTAAACCAAATTTAATGTTTTTCTTTTGAAAACCTCCCTAAACAGATGAAAATTTTGCTATTTGCGGTATTATTTTTGTCAAATTTCTTAAATTTAGTGTTTTTTGGTGGAAAACAGGTGAAAAAACTGATTTGAGACTTAAGTTTGTAAATTTAAATCACAAAAAATAGGCTAATTAATTCAATTTTAGACCTTATTTTGCAATTGCTAAGATTATTTAAACCAAATCTTTCGAATTTAGTTAGTCTTTCAATAAAAAACGCTCTAATTGTAAAGAAACAGACAAACGTCATAAATTTGCAAAATTTTAATATATTTTTTCATATTTAATGCGTTTCTGGATTACAGAAAATGAGTAATAAATTGAGTGAAAGAGGCGAAAATAATGCAATTTTTTATCTAATTTTTCAAGTTTGTTTTGTTTTGTAAAAATCTCTTAAATTGAGTACTTTCCTTGGTGAAAAACTGACTAAACTGATGAAAATTTGGCTATTTTCTGTATTATTTTGGAAAAAATCTCTCAAATTTAGTGTTTTTTGATGAAAAATAGACAAAGAAACTCATTTGAAACTTAATCTTACTAATTAAAATCATTCATTCTTTTTTTTCCATCGAATTAAACATAATGCTCTAAATGTAAAGAAATAGACAAACGTAAAATTTTTCCGACATAAATTTTACGATTTTTTTATTTTATCTTTTTTTTATTTATTGAGTTTCTGGATTACAAAAAGAAAAAACCCTTGTACTAAATGAACCAATTTTGCAATTCTTCGAATTATTTAAATCAAATTTGTTTTTCTATAAAAAGAGCTGGTAAATGAATCTGTCAAATTTAATGTTTTTATCATTGAAACACTGCCTAAAAATGAATATTTTGTTATCTTAGTATTATTTTTGATAAATTATTCAAACTGAATGTTTTCTTGATGAAAAACAGGCGAAAAAAGTCATTTGAGAGTTAATGTTGCAAATTTAAATCATAAAAGAAGAGGCAAAAATAATCCATTTTAGACCTTATTTCGCAATTTAAGCCAAAACCATCAGTTGATGAAACAATGCATTTTACATTTAATTTTGCGATTTTCTTCTTTTTTTAGGCAAAATGTCTCAAATTTATTAAATCTCTCAGTGCAAAGTCCTGAAGTCTAAAGAAATAATTTTTGAAAACATTTTTGAAACAATTTTGCTTTTTTCTGTATTCTTTATACTAAATTTTTTGGTTTCTTGGTAAAAAAAAGCTAGTAAATGGAAGGAACAAGTAAAAATACCCCACTTCCGATTTAATTTTGCGATGTTTTGGTAAAAACTTGCAAATTTGGTGTTTTTCAGGTGAAAAACTCAATAAATAGGTCGAAAGACATGAAAAAACTCATTTTACAATTAACATTACTTTTTCTTGCATTATTTTATACAAATCTCTTGAATTCAATGTGATTCTTAAGCCAATCAGTTTTTATTAGTCTTTTTGTTTATTAATAGCAATACTTTAGGGCCCCAAAAGCTCAAATCCGCCACTGCTTTTGTCATTTCCGTCCTCACAATTTTTCGCCTAGGTCACCGAAGTGCATTACAAATACGCAATGGCATTAGAGGACGACGGCAAATTCAATCAAGCCGAATCCGAGTTTATTTTAGCCGAAAAACCAAAAGAGGCAGTTCTGATGTACATCCATTCAAAAAATTGGATTAACGCTTTACGAATTGCTGAAACTTATGAACCTGGCACAGTTCCTGAAGTGTTACAAGCGCAAGCGGCGCAATGTTTTCACGATAAGCAATTTCAGGAGTTTGAGGTGTTATTATTGAGGGCGCAAATGCCTGAATTGATTGTACAGAAATATAAAAGCGCTGGTAAAAAAAAATCATAAAGTCACAAAAAATAAATAAAAAACTTGTAGATATGTGGGTGGATGCTTTACGCGTGTGTAAAGATTATCTTCCCCATCTTTACCCGACTTTACAATCGGAATACAGCAATTCGCATCATAATAAAATGTCCGATGTTAATATCGAAACACTTTTATCGAAAGCGAACGAATGGGCTTTGGCAGGGCAACATAAACAAGCAATTGACTGTCTCTTGCAAGTCAATACGAGTATTACCGAGCCTTCGATTGTGAAAAGGGCCCTTTTGAGGGCCGCCGATATGGTTAATAAGTTTTTATTCGGACCGGAAGCCCTTGATATTATCAAAGTTTTGTCGCCGAGGTTGACGGAAATCGGGGAACATGGGGTTGCCGCCCAACTTTACATAAGTATGGATATGATGAAGGAGGCTATTGATACGCTTATTGTCGCTGAAGAGTGGAATAAGGCGAGGAAAGTCGCCAAGGAGTTAGATCCGGCCTATGAAAGTTATGTGGAGAGTAAGTACAAGGATCGGTTGTTGAAAAAAGGAGATGTGGAGCAACTTGCCGATGTTGGTGAGTAGTTTTCTGTTTTTTGAACATTTTTTTATTCAATTTCAAATCTAAAAAAAAAATTATACAATTTTTAGAACATTTAGAAGTTGCGCCAAATGAAAAAACAAACTTTTTGTTATTCGAATTTTCAGTTTTTCGGTAAAAACACAGACGCAAATAGACCGTTTTCTGTTATGTTTTGTTTCTCAGTTAAAAATGTCCAAAAACTAAAGAAACAAGCAAAAATTAGGCATTTTTGATCAAATTCTGAGTTTTTTTTTGCATTATTTTGTTCAAAAATCTTTCGATTTAAGTATATGAGTTTTGGTACAAATTCTTGTAACTAAGGTTTTTTAACTTAATTTTGTCATTTTCTACTTTGTTTTCGTAAAAATTTAGAAATTTCTCATAACCTGACCTGAGAACCTCTCAAATGTAAACTGTTTTTGGGCGAAAAGCGTTATGAAGCTAACAAACAACAGAAAATAACGCATTTTTGGTCTAATTTTAAGAATTTTTACATTATTTTGGACAAAACTTTTAATTTTAAAATGAGTTTTTCAAAGAGAATCTATAGAAGCAAGCGATAATAACGCCTATTGAATTTAGTATGTTTTTCTCGGTAAAAAATGAGCGAAAATAAGGCATTTTGGGCTTGATTTTTTTAATTTTCTACATTATTTTGAGCAAATTTTTCCAATTTTGTTTGTTGAAGTTGAAAATTTTGAACTTGTTTGTAATATTTTGGCCAAATCTTTTGTATTACATGTTAAAAAGCACTTCAAGTAGAGCAAAACAAGCGAAAAATAGCACTTTTTAGATCCAATTTTTCGATTTTCTGTTTTCTCTCGCCCAAAAAGTTTTTTTGAAAATCGTTCAAAACCTAGAGAAGTAGACGTAAAAAATTTATTTTATGACGGTTTTTTTATTTTTTTGTATAATTTTTGAAAATTTTTTGAATTTAAAAATGATTTTCGTTGAAAGACGCTTTAAATTTAGAGAAACAGATGAAAATAACACACAGTAGTCCTAATTTTTAGTTATTTTTTGTTTTGTTTTAGGGAAATCCCTATTTCTCAATTTTAAAACATGCCCCACATCTTGAGGAACAGGCAAAAATCTTGTGTTTTTGATCATATTTTGCGACTTTTGTCTATTTCGGCTAAATATTTTGGACAAATATATTACATTTTGTTAGTTTTTCTAACAAAATTTGGAGAAACAGTTCACTATTTTGTGTTTTTCAGCAATATTTTAGACAAATTTTTTGATTTTACTTTACTTTTTGTTGATTTGTTTAAGCGCTGTACTTGTAAATGCTAAATGGCTCAAAACAATCGAAAAAATTACATTTTTTGATCCAGGTTTGGGATTTTCTGTCCTTTTTGGCCAAAATTATCTAAATAAAAGTAACAAGCGAAAAAATAACACTTTTTAGATACAATTTTGCGCTTTTCTGTTTTCTTTTGCCGAAATCATTCAAATTTAAATTGATAATAATTAATTATAATAAGATTTTCTGTGAAAACCGACTTAAACCTGTAGAAACAGACGAAAATATAACAAAAAAATTTCGTATTTTCTGCATTATTGTTGCCAAATTTTCTGAATTTATTGATAGTTTTTCCGTAAAAAACGCTCTAATTTTAGAAAGGCGTTATTTTGTTTAGTGGACAAAAAATATTGTCATTTTCTCTTTTAGTAATAAGTTTCCTAACTTCTAGAAGAACACGCAAAAATTTTGTGTTTTTAACTAAGTTTTGCTATTTTTTGCATTATTTTGGCGAAAGTTTTTTGATTTTAGGGAGTTTTTGCTGCCTAATTATTTTAAATTTTATTTTTTTCTTTGTGAATCAGTTTGCTAGTAATAAACCGTTGGAAATTTTATTGTTTTATTTAATTAAAAAAAATAAAAAGTGCTTGTTTTTTAGACATAATCGGCGCTTTGGATTTGCTCGCCGAACAAGGCCAATGGGCCCGATGTATCGAAAAAGCCAAGACTCACAACGCCCCCATTTTACACAAATATGTTGCTTTATACGCAGCGAAATTACTCAAAGATGGCTTCGTAAAAGAAGCCTTAAATCTCTATTCAACACATGGAGCTCCGGCAATGCCTCAAAATTTCAACATTTATAATCACATTGCTTCAGAGATTTTCGCTTTGTCGGATATTTCAGGACCTGAAAGTTTTTCAGTTTGGGAACAACTGAGACAAATGCTGTTTGAAATAGTTGAGTATAGAAAAAACAAATATCCGCAAACTTCACATAAGTGACCACTTTTATGACCATGAAATTTTCTTGTAATTTTGCACTACTAACTGCACTAGTTAAATTAATAAGCGTCCTGATTTTTTTGTTCATTTACTTACTAATTATAGTGTGCTTCTTACTCTCGACCTGAATGCGTTTGCGGATAAAATAGTATATGTTATTTGGAGTAAAAGTGAGTTTATGTGGTTTAGCTGAATTATTTGCCTCACTACGTTCGGCACTATCACTTTTACTCCTCATGACATAACGTACTATTTTTTGATTATTGTGATTTGTAGAATGAAGGTTTAGCAGCTAATACCAACATGGAAACAAAGCTTCACTTTAGGAATTTATTATTGATTAGTCACTATTACGCCCTTCGTACAGCTTGTAGACAAGTACCGTCTTTGAAACCAATAGGTGTTAAAATAAGTAGTGCATTATTGAGATATACTGATATAATACCAGCCGATAAAGCGTTTTATGAGGCGGGGAAAGACCTAAAAGAGGAAGGACGCTTATCGGAAGCTTTCGTTTTTTTGAATCATTATCTAGATTTGTGTGAAGCTATCGAAGAAGGCGAAGGCCAGCTTGTAGACCATTCGGATTTAGTCCAAACTGATTTTCCGTCAAATATTCCACTTCCTGGACGATTGTATTTAGGGGAAGACCCACGTGAACATGACAATGTGCGTGAATGGGTGCTAACAGTGAGCATGGATCAAAGAATCGAACAGGTAAGAAAAATAATTAAAAAATTGGAAAAAAAAACTGCTCTTTCAGACGTTGCCTTTGGATGATAGACAACTGTACGAGAGTTGTTTACAACCAGGGGAACAACCGTGCGTTGTTTCCGGATATCCGGTCCGGAAACAGATTGTTACTTTTGCAAAATCGAATTTTCAGGCAAATAAAGATGTGTGGTCGAAGCTGAATATGGGGGCGAAAATGGCACCAGAGTCGAATGTTTCGAATGTCTTGGCGTTTATTAACAAGTGGTGTGGGGCACCGAGTAGTTAAATTTGATTTTGTGTTGATTTAAAAAAAAATTAAAGTTTTAAATTAGCACACCAAAGGGGAAAAATAAAGTATTTTGCAATTTCGTGTTTTATTTTATTAGATTTTTGATTTTCTATGTTAAGACTGCAAATTTAGGGGAATAGACAAAAATAAATCAGTAAGAATAATTAAAGATCTAATTTGGCTGTTTTCTATTAGTTTTTCTTCTTCTTGGATCTTCTTGGTATGGAAACGACGGGCTAATCGTGTTTTTGTTCTTCTATTAGTTTGTTTTTTTGGCGGAATCTCTCAATTTTAATGAGTTTCTTGGTGAAAAACTCGCAAAAAGTAGTCAATTTTGTGGAAATCTTTTGATTTTAATAAATTTCACAATGAAAAATAATTTGGATGTTTAATTATTGCATATTTTGTGACTTTTGTACTTGTTATTTTTCAATTTTTAAAAATACCAACCAAATAAATTCGGTAAAACTAGACAAAATAGCAAAAGTAGGTTTAAAGTCGGTTAGTTTTGCCTATTTCTCTAAACTACAAAGAAATAAACTAATAAATTTAAAACAACAAGACAGAAAATGCAAAATTAGTAAAAACAATGATTATTTTTGATGATCTCTTCTAAATTTAAAGCTTCAATTTTTCTCGATTTTAATACAGAATTAATTCGAAATTAATGTATTTTATAAAAAATAATTGCCTCAATTCCAATTTTAGGTATGAAGCAATTTGTGCTATTTCCAATCGATTTGGCTCAATTTTAAGCCGGAAATATTTCAACAAAATAATGGCTTGAATAAGAGTTTTCTTCCAAAATAAAGCAATTTTAGCTATTTTTAAACTAATTTTGGTCGATTTTAGTACAGAATTTATTCTAAATTAATGTATTTTATAAAAATAATTTTTTTCATTTCCAATTTTAGGCTTAAGTAAAGCAATTTGTAATATTTTGAATCGATTTGGATCAATTTTAAGCCGAAAATCAACCTGGATCAAAGTATTTCGACAAAATAATGGCTTGAATAAGAGTTTTCTTCTAAAATAAAGCAATTTGAGCTATTTTTAATTTAATTTCGCTCAATTGAGCAATTAATTCAAAATTAATGCATTTTACAAAAATAATTTCTCTAATCTTCATTTTATGCTCAAATGAAGCAATTTGTGCTATTTTTAATCGATTTGCGAAACTAATTTTTTTTTTTAAATTGGTCTGTTGTTTTGGTAGATTTTGACCGAGAAACTCATTAAAATAAAAAAAAAAGTGACAGAAAAAAGGCAAACTTACATCTGAAATGGGTTATATTTTTTCAGCTTCTTTATATTAATTTTTTGCTCTGGTATAAATACCAAAATGTTTCAACAGCAACAGAATTTATAAAACATTAATAGAGAACATAATTATTAATAAAAATTAAAGTACCATGATCGTATTTTGAGAAAGAAAGTTGGAACATAATTTACTTGTGAAAATTCTTTTGATAAAAGAAAATAAAGGTAGATATAATTGTAATCTTTATCATAACCTTTATCAAAAAACGTTTTGTAGTGGATTTTCATTTAAAAAAAAAATTACAGAACAAAATCAAAACAATTAGTTTTTTTTTTAATAAACAGTTTAAGCAAAAAACGTTTGATTCTATACCTTTTATTTACTGGTATGGGTAATAATAACAATAACAAATATAAATAATAATAAAAATAAAATAGATTTATATTCTTCTTTGTGGAGGTATCATTCGAAGAAGGATTTTAACTTTCTTCTGAAGACGTTCATTTCTTTCATCTTGTGTTAGAAAAAACTGTTCATCGTCTGAATCCAGTTCCAGGTCTTCATCACCCTTCTTGTACCTCTGATTAATAAAAAAAATGAATTTATCTACATTTAGTACACAGTTAGTTCTCCTACCTCAAACTTATCCTTACGAAATTCTTCTTCATTCTGTGCCCACAATTTCAGTCGTTCGTGAATTATCATAATAGTTGAGAGAATATTGTCATCATTAACTTCAGAATTTTCGTCATAAAACAAACTATAAATCCTCCATTTGAAGTTACTTGGAAGTGAATCCCTTTTCACCCCCCAATATGTGCCAACGTGTTTGAGAGAAATGTAAAAAATGACATTTGGATTGACCAAATTGGTGAATGATGCCGGATGGAATGAAAATTTGATTTTTGTGTGTCGAAAACGGTGGAATTTTACCCCTGGCAAATCAAAAATCTCCGAGTCGGATTTGGCAAAATCTTCAAACAGTTTTTGTCGGCCCAAATCGATTTCTTGGGCACGCTGGGCCCGCTTTCTCTTCTTTTTTTGAAGCCATTTTTCTACAAAAAAACGTGTTATGAAAAGTATTAATGAATGACGGTAAATTTCACCAATTCTTTCATCTTCGCTGTACGTCGTCTCATAATAAGACGAGGAATCACTGTCCATGTTTTGTTTATGCGTCGAAAAATAGAATGACTCATTTTATTTTTCGGTGTCTGCAACATGTTTTCCAATTTTTTGTGCGACAAAACTCGTCAAGGTCAACGATTGTGCATTCTTTAAAATAAATTAATTAATTTTTGTAATTTTCTGTTATTGTGGCCAAAACTCTCGATTTTTTTTAGTTTCGCTGCGAAAAAAAGTTATAACTAAAGGAGAGCGCCAAAAATGTTTTTTTTACTAATTCTGCATATTTTGTCTTGTTTTATTATTATATTTATTAGTGTATTTTTTAAAAATTGAGAGAAATTTGCAAAAATTGAAAATACAGGGTGCGCCAGAACTAGCGCCCCAGAAAAAAATGCCATATAGGGTAAGATACCAGGAACATGGAAAACAAGTTTAAAAAATTTTATCTATAAAAATTTCGAAGTTATGAGAGTTTAAAGTTTGCACTTTGACTATTTATTTCTGTTAGAAAAATAATTTTCCAAGTTTTTTTGCTACAAGCTATTAGAAGAGGAAACAAATAAGAAGCTGTATCCTAAATTGTAACTGTGTTTAATATTATTTGTGGCTTTTATTGGCAAAATTTTTGTGCCTTTACTAAATAATTGTTAAAAAATACATACAAGATTATCAGTATTATTAAATATACATAAAGAAATGACAAATGTCAAAAAATAAATGTCAAAATTTTTTGCCATAACATTTTTTCCATGTTTCTGGTATCTTACTTGAAATTTTTCTCTGGGGCGCGAGTTCTGGCGCACCTGTATATACAAAATATGCATTAACTAAACATTTAAGGTATTTTCCACCAAGAATCTCATTAAAATCAAATAAAAC
Source organism: Tribolium madens (assembly GCF_015345945.1). Taxonomy (NCBI): domain Eukaryota; kingdom Metazoa; phylum Arthropoda; class Insecta; order Coleoptera; family Tenebrionidae; genus Tribolium; species Tribolium madens. Next base: position 4,061,625 of record NW_025400975.1, read on the forward strand.
GAATTCGAACAATAGTAACAATTAACAAATAATCCATCGTGTAATTCCATTGTTTTCCTAAAAAAAATACTAAAATTCTAACTTCGTTTTGGTAATTCCATAATAATTCGTGTGATTCCAAGTAAAGAAAGAGAAAATTTGCTTGTTTTTTGGAATTATCGAAGTTATCTTTGAATCGTTTGGAATTATTTGAGAATTAGTGGAATTCTTTAGAAAATTATGTTAAATTTCTTAGAACTATCAGAATTAATTTAAAATTGTTCTGAAAACAATGGAATTATTGGAGTTATTCGTGAAATCCTGAAATTTTTCTAGAATTACTGTTTTTTTTTTGATTATAGGGACTCACTCCCTCACAATTCAAACCAATAAATCTTTTAAATTTCTGACATTCATCCAATCAGATTTAAATTATGCGATAATTCAGCACGTGTGCTTAATTACCATAAATCTGATTGGATGAATCTCAGATATTTGAAAGTTTGATTGACATACATTTTTTTGCCAATTTTTTTTTTCTGTTTCTGATAATAAAAATATTTTGTAAATTTTGTTCGAGAAATAGTCTGTAAAATAGCCCTCGAATTACTACTGATAATTCCTTTTTAAAATTACATCAAATTTTTGAGAACTATCGGAATTACGGTGGAATTTTTTCAAATAATTGATACTTTTACTTAACGGCTCCTCGTTTGTTTAATATTCGTTGATAGGGAAATACAGTAAAATGCATGTCAATAAATCAAATTTATTTAAAAATTCTTTGACAACTATTAAAACTAGCGCACCCTGTGCTTGAATAAATATAATTATGCATAACTAAAATATGATTAAAATTTAGCTAACGCCAGTCGACACTTAAACACGGTGTGAAAAATCACAATTTAAGGCATAAATAAATGTTCTGCAGACGGTAACGGGGCTAACCCGTCGGTTACGTTCGGTAGTTGCGTCAAATCGGGTAAATTCTGAATGTGAGATTTCAACTCATTTCGAACACTATAGACTTTGATTAATTTATCTTGATACTCCTAGAAATTTCCCATAAATAAACGAAGACATCAAACAGTGTTTTACCTCTAAATTTTGCTCAGCTTGAGCCAACAATTCTTGCTGTACCTGAAGAAAATCCCTAATCATAGACGAAACTTTCTTACGATGTTCCATTTCAGTGGCGAGTCGACTGTTGTACTCATTTAGTAACGTTACAGCTTCGTTGACTTGTTGACTTAATTTCTCCGCCTGTTCTTTATCTGGTTATAAAAAAATTAGTGATACAACTCGTGAAAAATCGAAAAACTAGCCTTGTAGGTTTGCTATTGACGAAATTTCAGTCACCGAAGGGGGCAATTGGGCAATCCGTTGTCTCACCCCCTCATCCGCCGACGCGATGTTATTCTCCAAGTCTTGGATGGCTTTGATCAGTTCCTCGGGCTCAGGGGGGTCCCCGGCCGGCGTGTGTGGACTCAAATGCACATGCGTCTCCACCATCCCGTCCACTTCTACTGTGACTTCATGTTCAGACTTTTTCTTCTCTTTGGGGGGCTTTCCATCGGTTTTGGCTTTTTTCGCCGGAGGACCCTCTTTCTCTGTAACAAAATTGTGAAATTGTGTCGGAGAAATGACAAAAACTCACTTAATGCGCTCCTAAATTCGGTGATTTGAGTCTCGTTATAAATCCCTCTTTCGCTCCAAATCGTTAATAATCGTTCCAAACTGCTTTTGGTTTTCTCCTCGGCGTCGGACATGTGTTCGAAAGCCTTTTTCAAGTGAGCCCCGAACTCCTGGCCGTATTCGGGCCCCTTTTTGCGGCTGTTTTGGATCACGTCGTTTGCGAGGTACATGAATGTTAGTTTTTTGCTGTCCTTGGCTGAAAAAAACATCGTGGGTGTGTGAAACTATTAAATTTCAATGTTTCGTACCTTTGACCAGTTCTCTGCCCCATAATTTCACCACTGTGCTGTAGTGTTTTCTGTGATGAATTAACCAAAAAGACAATGTTTGGATACTTTGCGAGGAATTGTTTAAATCGGTTAGTTTTTTGATAAAAGCCGATTCGGTAAAGCCTGCCATTTAACACGGTTTGTATTTAGTTTAGAATTTAATGAAAAAAGTGTAAATATAACCACAAATATTGCAAATCAGAAGTTGACAGTTGACATTTCGGGCTGATGGCGGTGGCTATGGACACGTGGCGCTGTGACGGTGCCACAATTAAAAAAAAAAATACATTTACAAATAAAAACAAAAAAACTTTGTTTTAAACCCGTTAGAATAGGTATTTTGTAAGAAAGCACAAACTATTTTTCTTTAATTTTGAATAAACATGGAGTACAATTTTAGTATAGGCAACTAAACATGCACGTTAAAATAGATAACTAATTATTAATATTATTAATATTAATACATTATGGCAATTAAGCGTTGCTATTTTTTATTTTATCTTAAATACATTGCAACTGCATTTTTTTATGTTAATATTAATTAATTAGATTTTTACTCAACCAACATTACGCCCGTGCACACCTGGCGGTGGCTACGGCTACGTAGCGTTGTGACTGTATATCACACTATTTTAAAAAAATATATATTTACAAAAAAAACTTGAGAAAACATTGTTCTAAATTTGTTAATAAGGCACTCAAATTATTTTAATAGCGAATAAACTTAAACATGGAATACAATTTTAGTATAGGCAACCAAATATGCACTTGAAATTAAATAATCATTATTATTGTTAATTGAATTACATTATGCTAATAAAACCTCCTTTTTTTAAATTTATTTATAACATTGCAATTGCAATTTAAAAAAAAATATTAGGGGAGATTAAAAAAGTTTTAGAATTATTATTAAAAAAAAGTGATAAATGTAATCAAAAACTCAAAGAACAGAAAGCCAATAAAGAGTTCATTAAATTTGATAAAATATGACATGTGACAGTTCAAGTTGAGAAATGGTCACTTTGTTATTAGTTTTCGAGTTGGGAAGTGGTCATTTCCCAACCGTCTGAAATGTCATTTACATATTAATTGTTTAAGGAACTTGAAATCTCATACTTCCCAACTTTTCACATTCAAAGTAATTTGATTATTACTTTATGAAATAAATAAAATTAAGAAATTAAGTCGAGATTACACTTTGTATTTCTTCAGAATTTCTATTGAAAGAATTATTTTTTGAAAAAATAAAAAATAGTGCTTCTATATCAAGGATGTTGCTTGAAAATGAAAGCTGCACCAAGACCTAAACCTAAAATACTCTCGTATTCCACTTTCAAGCCTTAACACTTTCGCACTGTCTGTGGTACAGGTGCCATCGAGTTGTCGGACAGTTTGTGCAACGTTTCGTTTGTGTTGTGACCATCTTCCGCAAATAAATGCGACAAAATGCGACCGCAAATAATCGCGATTTGCGTTTTGGTGCTTGCTATGCAGTGCAACTCCGGAAACAATTTCAGAAATGGTAAGTTTTTGTTCAATTATTTAATAACAAGCCCACATTTTTGTATTTTTTTAAGTTTCAATTTTAATTTATTCTCTCTCTACCTTTTTTTGATTTGCAAGTTTGGCGATCTGAAATGGTCAAACAGCATGTTGTCCTTCAGCACAACAATTTCCATTTCAAGAAGTGGTTCGGTTTGCGTATTAAGTTCGTCATTTGAAAAATTCAATTATTTTTTGATGTCAGTCAAAGCAAGAAAGTGAAATTTCTTCTTCTTGTTATGTAACTTTCTAATGTCTGTATGTACTCGTCGAAATACCAGACGGATTAGAAATTACTAATAAAAATCGGATATTTTTTCAAAAGTTTCCACTTTTTGATATTCCAATTAAATTATAAAAATATTTGGTCATTGATCTCACATTTCTCGAAAAACTGGATGTTTCACCGAAAACTCAATATGAAAAAAGTGCTTTTATGTATCTGAGTCGGTGTCAATGTCTGCTGAATAATCTATAAAATTCTGAAGCTTTTATACAGGGTGTCCAGAAATAACCTTGAAAGATTTTGGGAGGTATATTTCCTAGGTCAAGGTAAGAAAAAATACTTTTGAGAGAGCTACAGAAGGCGTAAAATTTTGCTTTGGAAGAACTTTTTTGAGTTTAGGAAACATTTGCGAAATAAGTCTATAAGAACTTTTTTTCTTATTTTGACCTACTGAACCACCCCCCAAAATTTTTCAACGTTTTTTCCGGACACCTTGTATAAAAATAAAACACTCCCAAAAAAACACATTCGAAAAATGATATTTTTTTTGAATTAAATTGTTTCATTCTCGGTTTAATTCAAATAATATTCTCGTAAATTACCACAGATTTTTATCTTTTTTAATGGTTTTATTATGTCTGAAACTCGTTTTCGTGAAAAAACCAAATGTTATTGAATTTTTTAATCAATTAGGGTTGAATGTACTAAAAGGTGAATAACTTGAATTATATTTAAATACTAAAATTCCCTAATTTAAGGTTTCAAAAATTAAGTAGGTACTAAAATTTTCAAAGATTTATCCATCCTCAGATTGGAATGTTATTTACTTTCCAAACAAATTTATGTTGTTTGAATACAATTTCCATAAAATTTGAAGTTTAAACAGTAATTTGAATCTATTTTTAAAACCTATGTCAACAGTTTTTATAAATAAGTTATTAAAAAGAAAAGTCAAAAATTATAGCTTATTTCACGATCAATGATTTTTATTTCACTTTCCACTAGAAAAAATCACGAAAATCTGACCTTTTAAATCTTAAATTTTTAACACATCCCAGTTTTGCATAATTCTCGCATAATGCAGATGTTTTTGAGACTAATTTCTTATGCAATGGACCAATTTTTGGAATTTTTGCATACCTACCTACCACCTGACCCACATTTACAAATTCCGATTTTAAAAATAATTTTTAATTACTTGATAGTAATGTTAATTGTTGCTCTCGGCTCAATGCAAGTAATTTCTACAGACTCTCAACTTCCGGATAAACTTCACTTTCCATTTTCCCAACTTGACCCCAATATCGCGTAAAAGTCGTTTGAATTTATTTATTCGGTTGCAAAAGCCAATGCCCACTAATCGTCAAGTTTAACGGTCATTTTGTCTATGCAAAAAATTATTTTACTCCACATTTCACTCGACTTTATTGCCCTGTTAATTAAACTGCAATAAAAATCGAATTAGGTATATTAATTACACTATTATAATCAGTAGTGTTATATCATACAAAAAAATTTTTTTTATAATTGCAAATTAAAATTAAAATTGTTTATTTGAAAACCCATTTTTACTCTTGACGAGTCACTTATGTGAGTTGATTTGGATGGTTGCTATAGAAACGCACTGAAATCCGTATGTAACTGTGGTGACAGTGTCACAAAAATAAAAATCGTCATGGTAACAATTAAAAATTCAAATTCAGCCCAGTGGCGGGTAACAGTTTTTCTGAAACATTTCTTTAAATAGTTTTATGGCCGAAATCGAAAGTCTTGAGCAAATACCGCCGTAATTACACGTTCGAATAGTTTTATTTTTTGATTATAATTAGGTAATTAATAAATCATTGCTTAATCAAATTAGATTAGCGTCAATTATTATATAATTGAATTATTTCATTAGCGAGTTGTGGTTTTCATAGACAATGCAACAATGTTATCTGGAAATAATAAAATTTCATCGAAGTTTTGGATATCCTGCTATTGAATTTTGATCGAAATCTGGTATATATGTATTAAGGTTAATGGAATAAATATTTGCGAAATTGCTGACCAAATATAGCACCTATCTATCCTCGAGAATTTGAAATATTTTAGGTGAAAAACTGAATAAATTTCGAGTTTCGATCAACGACCCTTCGTAAACTGCTGACCCTATAAAAGTGGGGTAATTGAGATAAATTAAAGAGCTGACGACCCTATAAAATCTCCTTAACTAGGTGCAAGATTGCATCACAACTGAAAAATCTACTCAAAAAAAATTCAAAATGCGAAGGTCGGATAATTTGAAAAAAATATGATTTATGACCAAGTTTTGTTAAAATTTGTTATGCAAAAACTGAAAATTTGCTCTGGTTGGAAATAATTTTGCCATTTCCAAGAAGACACCGGATTGCCTTCACATTTCTTACTTTTCATAATTGAACACCACAATTAAGAACAATTTCCGGATTTGCTAATTCGGTCTTGACTTTTAACACTAATTGTTTTATAACAATTATGACCAAATTTTGGAGCTTTTAACAAGTAGTCAGACATTGACATTTTTCAGTTTTTTACATATTATAAATTACACATTATTACATAGGAGGATAGATCCAATCAGAGTTAAAGGTCAGTAATTATTAAAGCAACTTTTAGTACTAAAAATTCGAAAACAAGTCTACTAAACAAAACAATAATTCGTTGTAATAAATTCCAAAATGACAATATAATTATTAATCTCTTTATGAATTTGATTTGTTAGAAAACTGGTTGGGTTAGTAATTTATTCCTTAAATTATTGGCATTTATGACTATCAGAGCTAGAGTAGTAATTATTAATATGATTTTAAATCTTGTTTTATTGAGTGCAAACATACACAAAAAAAATCAAATTGATTTTTGATTTCCTTGTCAAATAGTTAATCAAGTGATTTGTAAAGAAAAGTGAGAAATAAGTCACCGACGTGCTTGTACCAACATTTGCAATTGCATTATTATATAACATAAAACGGTATTTGTTTACATAATTTTTTACTAGTGTTATTAATTAGCAACATTCTTAACTGTAATAGGTGATATGCAATGGTATTTTAATACTAGTAATACTAGTAAATAAGATACCATTTCTTGTTGCACGTGATTTTATATTCATTACAAGCAGTTTTATTTCTTACATCCTTGCGATTTCATTTAATTACAAGGATAATGAGGGAAAATTTGAAAATATCGTTGACCAGTAGGTAAAAGGCAATTTTCTCGTCGAAAAATCATGAACTGCAATGAAATAAAAGTGTATTGAAGGTTCGAATGATTACAAATATTATAACCATTATAATCAGTTTTGTAATTGCAAATTGGTACTTAGTAGTGAATGTTACGTAAAATATTTATTATTTTGCGTTTAACTTTTCTAAAAAATATTTTTTTTTAAAGTGTGAAATTGAAAATTTTCAAAATATAGTTTTTTAGACAAAATTAAGCGTTGAACGGGATGCTGTTGGTTAAATGCTCTACGATAAATAGTTTTCGAGATTTTTTCTATTAAACTTTCCCTAAAAAAGAGGTTTTTTTTGAACTGTAAAAATAAAAAAAATTGTTTTTAAAATTGTCAAAATACAATTTTCAAGACGTAAAATTAAGTGCTCAACAAGATGCTTTTGGTTAAAATGCTCTACGACGAGCAGTTTTCTAAACATTGTGCATTTTTTAAATAGTAAATATGAAAAAATAGCAGGTAGAAGAATTTTCAAAATATGTATAGTTTTCCAGACGAAAAATCAAGAGCTAAATCTATAGCTCAAAAGTATCTACTTTTGATTAAAATGCTCTATTACAAGTAGTGTTCGAGATATTTTGCGTAAAACTTTCTTAAAAAAGAGTTTTTTTTAACCGTTAAAATAAAAAGATACTTTTCAGAAATTTTCAACCCTCAATAGGATGCTTTTGGTCAAAATGCTTTACAAGTAATTTTCCAGATATTGAGCGTCTACTTTTCTAAAAAAAGGTTTCTTTTGAACGATAAAAATAAAAAATAGGTTTTAAAATATAGTTTTCTATACAAAAAATTAAGTGCTGAATGGGATGCTTTGGTTAAAATGCTCTACGACAAGCAGTTTACAAAATATTTTACCTCTATAACTTTCCTAAAAAGGAAATTTTTTTAACTGTAAAAATGAAGTAATAGGTTTCAAAAATTCTGAAAATACAGTTTTCTAGACGTAAAATTAAGCGCTGAACAGGATGCATTTGCTTAAAATGCTCCAGGATAAGTAGTTTACATAATATTTGCTAAAAGGGTTTCAAATATTTTCAAAATACAGTTTTCTAAAACTAAGAGCTGGACAAGATGTAGTTAAAATGCTCTACGACACGTAGTTTTCGAAACATTTTGCATCTAACTTTCTTAAAAAAGGAGTATTTTTTTGAATAGTAAACATGAAAAAATAGCAGGTAGAAGAATTTTCAAAATATAGTTTGCTAGACGAAAAATCAAGGGCTAAACTTTTGGTTAAAATGCTCTACAAGTAGTTTTCCAGATATTTTGCGTCTAACTTTCCTTTCTTTTGAACTATAAAAATTCAAAAAAAAAAAATTCAAAAAAAAAATTCAAAATATAGTTTTCTAGACAAAAAAATTAAGTACTCAACGGGATGCTTTGGTTAAAATGCTCTACGACAAGCAGTTTGCAAAATATTTTGTCTCTAACTTTACTAAAAAGGATATTTTTTTTAACTTTAAAAATCAAGTAATAGGGTTCAAATATTCTGAAAATACAGTTTTCAAGACGTAAAATTAAGCGCTGAACAGGATGTATTTGGTTAAAATGCTCTTGGACAAGTAGTTTTCGTGATATTTTGTGTTTAACTTTGCTAAAAGAGTTTCAAACATCTTCAAAATCTCTACGACAAATAGTTTTTGAAATATTTTGCATCTAACTTTCTTAAATGGTAAACATGACAAAATAGCAGGTACAAAAAATTTTCAAAATATAGTTTTCCAGACAAAAAATCAAACGCTGAATAGGATACTTTTGGTTAAAATACTCTACGACAAGTAGTTTTCTAGGTATTTTGCGTCTAACATAGAGTTTTTTTAACTGTAAAAATAAAATAAGCTTCAAAAAATTTAAAAATATAGTTTTCTAGACTAGAAGTAAAATGAAGGGCTTGGTTAAAATGCTCTATGACAATTAGTTTTCGAGGTATCAACCTATTCTGAGCGTTTGCGAGCATTGAGTTTGAATTTTTTTACCAAAATCAAATTTAGCGCTTTCAAATGTTAAAAAATGGTTTTGTACTAGTTAAAATGCTCTACGACAAGTATCTTTGGAGATTTTGAGTTCGACAAAAAATGAAGCAACTTCATTATTTTTTTTACACTCAACTGCCACTCAACGTCTAATCAGTGACTAAATTAAATCAACTTAACACTATATAACGATCCGATACCATCAAAAACATTTATCATTGGTGATCGTGGGCGTGTCACTTTCTCATTCAAAATTGCACCATTGTCACGACCAATCAGCTTTCACAGCAACTTGTCATCAAAACGAGCGAAAAAAGCGTAAATTGCGCAAATAGATCAAAACCCTAGAATTCTATAAACCTCCTTGCAAGGTGATAGTCATTCTTTACTTTGCTCTTGACTTTCATTACGATTATGAAATGTTTGTTTACGCGCATTGTTGTGCTAATCGGTCACAATTTGATGATTTCTGATTGAAAATAAATAAAGGGACCACGCCTTTGTTGCCTTGTCTCAACCTTGGTGTCAGTTTAAAAAAAAATCGAGACTTATTATTTACAAGAAACAATGCATTGTGATGGAATGTGATCAGATTTTCTTACAAGTAGCCAATGAATATGTATCAATTATGTAAAAATTTTACTGTTAGTACACTAGTGATGTAATTTACGTGTGTCGCGTAAATAAAAGTTTGAATCAATTTTTTTCACCTGATAGTGTGCAAAAGTTGATTTCATAATCAAAACTAAAACAAAAACATCATAACTAGGTCTCAAGTTCCGCTTTAATGACTCTGTTGTAATCATCTTTCATTCAAGTCGGTGTTGAAGTGACAAAAACTGTCACACCTTTGAAGACATGTCATGATTTGAAAGGTGTAAAGAAAAGCAAAGGTCGTATGATATAACAGTCTGGAGCTTCCTCAAAGATTTTTTCATCAACTTTCTTGTTTTTTATTTTGCGTGAAATTCTGTCTTATAAAAAAAAAATGCAAATTTTGTGGGGTGGTTTTCCAGGTCAAAATAAGAAAAAAACTTCCTATGGACATACAGGCTGTCCCAGCGAGTTGAAAAAGTTCAATAGCGACCTTTAAATGGTGAAATTAAATAGGACATTGATAGATACTAATCTAGTCCATCGCCTAAAATTATTTTCAACTATACAGCGTTTCTCTAAAATAAGTTACAATACAACCTTGTGTTTTTTTAAATGAAACATCATATGTTTCTTAGCGTTTTTGGATGTAAATTTTTATGACAATGTTTTTAAGCTAAACTTTTATTGGTCGATTTTGCTTAGTTTTAAAAATAAGACGGTTTTTTTGACGAAAACATGCACTTTTTAAAAATTTATTACACAAAAACTAGGACATCTAGAAATATTTTTTTACTAACGCAAAGAAGAAGGTACAAGCTATAAGGTTGTAACATTTTTTTAATGTTTTGCATTTGCAAAGATAAAAAAAAATGAAGGCGTGTGTTAAAAGTTTAATAACTTATAAAATTTAAATGGAACACCTTATTTATTGTTTTTGCATTTAAAAGATTATTATTAAATTGTCTTTCAAAAATTATTTACTTTTAGGTGTTTATAATCAATAACTAAAAATATATTTAACGTTAAACATTAAAAAAATTATTACTATTGTTTTATTAGTAAAAAGTGCACAGTTGCACAAGAAATGGAAGAAATATCACTTAATAATCATATTTGTGTTAAACTGAATCCATTATTTTGCGTTTAACTGTGAAATTGAAAATTTTATATAGTTTTTAGACAAAATTAAGCGTTGAACGGGATGCTGTTGGTTAAAATGCTCTACGATAAATAGTTTTCGAGATTTTTTCTATTAAACTTTCCCTAAAAAAGAGGTTGTTTTGAACTGTAAAAATAAAAAAATATTTTTTAAAATTGTCAAAATACAGTTTGTCAAGACGTAAAATTAAGTGCTCAAGGAGATGCTTTTGGTTAAAATGCTCTACGACAAGCATTTTTCGAAACATTTTGCATCTAACTTTCTTAAAAAAAAGTATTTTTTTGATAGTAAACATGAAAAAATTGCAGGTAGAGGAATTTTCATAATATGTTTTCCAGGCGAAAAATCAAGGGCTAAATAGGATACTTTTGGTTAAAATGCTCTATTACAAGTGGTTTTCAAGATATTTTGCGTAAAACTTTCTTAAAAAAAGAGTTTTTTTTAAACGTTAAAATGAAAAAAAAATCAGCCCCCAATGGGATGTTTTTGGTTAAAATGCTCTACAAGTAGTTTTCCAGATATTTTAGTAAAAAGTGCACAGTTTTTTGTGCAAAACGGAAGAATTATCACTTAATAATCACATTTATGTTAAACTGAATCCATTATTCTTTATTTTTACAATAAAATAGTTCGAATTTCAGTATTTATAACGACTTTAACAATCTCTAGATAAATTAAGGGACAAGTGATCCGTGGTGGAATTACTATGGTTGCAATAGTATCAACAATGCTTTATCAATGTATTAGATGCAAAAATAAATCATATGTTAAATATGTTCCATTTAAATTTTTTAACTTATTTAACTTTTAACAAACTTCTTAATTTATTAATCTTTAGAAATGCAAAACACTAAATAATTATTTAGCAATTGCTACAGTTTTAAATTCTGTACTTTCTCCTTTGCAGAAGTAAGAAAAAATTTGTTCTAGCTGTCTTAGTATTTGTGTAATAAATTTTTAAAAAATGCATGTTTTCGTCAAAAAAACGTCTTATTTCTAAAACTAAGCTAAATCGACTAATAGAAATTTAGCGTAAAAACATTGTTTTAAAAAAGGCTACATCCAAGAATGCCAAAAAACATACGGTGTTTCATTTAAATAAAAACATAAGTTTATATCGTAACTTATTTTTGGGACATGCTGTACTATGGTTGAAAATAATTTTAGGTAATGCACTAGATTAGTATCTATCAGTGTCCTATACAATTTTTTTAAAAAACTTTTTCAACTCGCTGGAACACGCTGTATGTCCCTTAGGACCATTTCCGGACCATAAAAACTTTTTTCTTATTTTGACCTGAAATCTTTTAACGTTTTTTTTCAAACACCCTGTATAAAAGCATTAGAGGAATGGTCAATTACGCAACTGCATTCAATTGTGGATCAATAAATCGAAGAAACGAGATCAAGAATGAACTTAATTGCACTCTTATGCATCTTGACATTCTCTTGTACCACAAAATGATTGTTAATTAACGCAAATTTCCCATAATATTTCCCTTCTTCAACACTTAAATTCAACACCAATTTTTTTCAAGTTAATAACTTTATCTTGATGGAATCTAATTAGCACAGACAAGGACTTAAAAAAGCTGAATCAATAATAGGCTTGGTATTTTTAAGTATCGCCATTGTGTGCAAATTTAAGCTTAATCATATTATTTTTTTTTTATTATTATTAAATGTGATGAAAGAGTAAGTCACGAGTTGTTTCAGCCCCACGATTCTGTTAATTTTTTTGTCTTAATTTGTAATTCACGATTTAAATGAATCGCAAGTCAATAACGATTAATAATGAAAAGGTTAAGTCAATGAAAAAATAAATGTGTGATTGTTATTTTAAATGAAAGGTGTGGAGAAAAATTTTTATCCGCAAACGTCACAAAAGTGACCACTTTTGTGACTAAATGTCACAAGTAAAAGTTTTACCTTTCAGCCAGGGTGTAAAAATTCTATTTTTGCGCCTAGACGTTTTTTGCCGCTTCAGCAATTTCTGTAGATCATCAGAAATTGACGCGTGATATTTGTTTATAAGAATTGTTATGATTTCATTACTTGCAAAACGCCTTGATTATTTTGTACATTTACTTGCTAATTAGGTTTTGCTCTTTACTTTCAATCTGAATAAAATAGTGTATGTTTTTCGGAGTAAAAGTGAGTTTATGTGGCTCAGCTGAATTATTCGCCTCACTACGTTCGTCAAAAGAAACGTTTAGTTTTCTCATTTTATTTAATTTGCTTTATAATTAGTTATATAATTTGTTGGAATTCACTCTTAAAGCACAAAATTTTCAAGTTTAGTAATGAATCTTTCTCTTTGAAAGTAGGTTCAGGGTGTTTTTGCAGTTTTTGTACAAAATAATTATAAAATTATTCCGCAGGTAATAGTGATATTTAAATAATTGATGAATAAATACTTTAACTTTCCAAAATGAACTTTTTGCACTACATGCATGTTATAAATATTGAAACCGAGTATATTTATAAATTAATTTGTTATCGAATAGAAATATTAACTGAAAAAAACATTTCTTATTTATTTCATTTCACTTAAGAAAATTAAACAAAACTATATTTTAGTTTGACAGTTTTTAAGCTTATAAACTGTTTTTTTTTAATATTTCCTATTCAAATAATCAACAAAAAGTACCAAATTTGCATTGTGGCAAAACGCCGACGTTTCGTGGTTTTATTGCAATAAACAAGATACCAAATAGGAGAATTAAAGTTTACAAATCTGGCCTTAGCACCGATTTCAGTCACAAATAGAAATTATTCCAACTTGTTTGTCTTCTAATCACCTTTAATTTGATTAGATTTCGAGTTCCTACTGAAAAAATCGCGGAAAATTGACCTGAAATTCGTGCAACTTTCAGCAGAATCAGGTCTGAAAACGTTTAAATTTGAAAAATTGATAAATGATTGATGATTTTTTGTTGTGATGCAACAACTTGTTCCATTGTTGGGATAATAATTGTGTAATTTTCATCAATTGTTGATTTGAGGTATTTGGGCTAAGGTCAGCGGTAATTACGTCCAAGAAGTAAATATTTTGAGTAGAAAAATAGTTGTATTAAAATAATCAGTGTTGTGTGCTTTGACACTAATATTGCATGATACCACCTTGCATTGCTAATCCCTTTCGCTTGTAGTATTACTTACTCTAAAACTGATACAACACTGATCATTTTAATGCTTTCAGGGTATCAATTGGATTATCGGGAGATTGCAAGACAGAACAAAATAACCGAACAAATTTTACAAAACTACTTGGAAAAACGATTGTTTCCAAATAATCATCGGCCTTTGAAGGCGCCCACCGTTTGGGATATTTTACCGAGAGCGAGGAGGAAACCTAATAATAATATACAGGATGTTCTCAATACTACGGACGAGACACTCGAAAACGGCGAATCGGAGCGAGTCACGTTCTACAACGACGAAACCAAAGACGAGGACGACTTTCAAGGCACGTTCAAATTTACAACAAAATACAAAAACTCTGTAATGATGACATTTAAACTTTTTTTGATATTTTGTATACCTAATAGAGTTGATTAAAAAACACAAACTTTTTGAAGGGATACTTTAATACAGGGTGAACTTTGAAAAACGGCAGGCGCTGTAGAATTTTTATTCATGGTTCGATTTTAAAAATTAAAAAAAGTAAATTTTATTCTAATTTTAAATTGGGCTCATTTTTTTCATAATTTGTAAGATATTAATTTTCTTGGCACAGACATGTGTGATATATTTTACTTTTACTAAAAAAATATCGTTTAAAATAATTAA
>NW_025400975.1:4076247-4079422 GCF_015345945.1 Tribolium madens
GTCAGCTTATACTATATTAAAATAGTAGTCTAATATGTGTAACATTTTAACTCAGATTATTATGACTAGTTTTCTTAGTCATTTTTGTATTTTCTATGCATTTTTTTCAACAAAAACTGGTACTTCTATCAAAACATCAAAAACAACGTTGAATTTGACTTTTTACTCTTATTTTTAAGCCCTTTTTTCTAACTCAGATTTTCCCAAAATCATCAATTTTTAGAAAAATGAGTCGATTTTCAAGTTTTAGCCGTTGAAGTTTGTTGAGTTTGAAAAACAGCCCATTGAGGTCTTTTCAAAAACACAAAAAAATAAGAAAATGACCTGTTTTTAAGACCATTTTATCTATTGAAACTTTAATTTTGTATGGAAACTACCCAATTTTTTATAGTCTTAAAAATGTGAGCCAGATTTTTATGCCAAAAATAAAGAAAACTACAAAGTTTTTTATGATTTCTTTAAAAATGTAAGCCATCAGGGAATCCCCTAGCTGATGTTAACAAATGACAAGGGACATAATTTTGATTCTATACAGAATTGCCAACATGAAAAATAAAGATGGGTTGTAGGTAATATTCGTTGCATACTAATCAAATAACTAAATTTATTTAAACATCAAATTTCCCAATTCTTTTAAGTTTTAACTCAGATTATCATGACAAGTTTTCTTAGTCATTTTCCTATTTTCTAAGCATTTTTTTCAACAAAAACCACAGTTTCAGTTGTTTGTTACGTCTGGCTCACATTTTTAAAGAAATCATAAAAAACAGGGTAGTTTGGCATAAAAATCTGACTCACATTTTTAAAAAGACCATAAAAAATAAAACAGTTTCCATAAAAAATTGATGTTTCAATAGATAAAATGGGCTTAAAAACAGGTCATTTTCTTATTTTTTTTGTGTTTTTGAAAAGACAATGGGCAATGGTTTTTTAAACTCAACAAACTTCAACGACTTAAACTTGAAAATCGACTCATTTTTCTAAAAATTGATGATTTTAGGAAAATATGAGTTAGAAAAAAGGGCTTAAAAATAAGGGTAAAAAGTCAAATTCATCGTTGTTTTTGATGTTTTGATAGAAGTACCGGTTTTTGTTGAAAAGATTCAAAAAAAATAGAAAAATGACTAAGAAAACTAGGCATAATAATCTGAGTTAAAAAAAATTAAAATTTTTACAATCGGGCCATAAAAAATTCTACAGCGCCTGCAGTTTTTTAAAAATCATTCTGTATAAAAAATATCGTCCAATTAGTTGCAAATAAGTTTGAAATTGTCTGCTTGCTTTACACTTTTTTTTCAAAAAAAAAAAAAAACGCAATGTAGCGCAAAATCTATTGAAAACATAATTCAATTTTTATATTTTGAATTGGACCAAAAATATTGCCAAAAAAAGAAATATACGTCTTTGGGTTCAAAAGCCTATCCCGGATTATTAATAGTATTATTTACAAAAATTTTTATTGTGCGTCAGACATACGTAAAATGTGCTTAAAAATCGATTTAAAATATATTTTTCAAATTTTCCGATTATTAATTTGACCCACCACAGAAAATTTTGAGACAGAAACTCTCTCTTTTGGCGACTTTATTTAATGATTCCCTTATATTTTGAGTACATACATTTATTTGGTAAAAAGTAAAATTTTTGTTGTAAATTATTAATTATTGCATATGGTTTCCTATTATAAACAACACGTAATTTAAATAGCGAAAGTAGAAACCCAATGCGACAGAAACACAAATAGAGTCAATTACTGTAAAATCGCTTCAATAACTTTGATTGATTCCAGGACTTTCCATTTTTCTTTAAAAAAATGAGAAAATCCCTCTGGTTTTTGAAAAAATTAACAGATCCAAAACCAGAACTTTTTTGTATTTGTGGCGCCCGAAAACACGTTTCGATTTAAATGACCAGTTGATAATTATTTCACTTGAATGAGCAATCCGGCTTTCTACAAAAACATAAAATTATTGATGTCGCTTGCATGTGAAAGCGAAACTTTCAATGAGATCAACAGATTCATCCGAATTTCGAACAATTAACACAAAGATTTGTTTTTTCAATTTTGGAATTAGAAGCAACTTTCAATTTTAGACATCAATCAATTAAAGGTCGTGAAAATACTTAATGTTGCCTTAATATCGGAATAATTGGAAAATATTATGATTTACAAGTTGTGATAAGTTCAAGATGCACTTGTTTATTGCACAATGTGGGAGAGGTTAGAAGATGCAAAAGTGAAACTGAAATTCCATAATTATGCAAAAAAGTGGGAGAATTTGGGTTTGAAAAAACTTACATCACAACGCTGAAATTTATGGATTATGACTTTGCGATTTTTTCTATTTGTTTTTTTAGCGCCGCCAAAAATAGCCTCGAAATTAGAACGGTGATTATTAATTAATTATTTTTTAATGTGTAATTCAGAAAAATTGATGTCTTTTCGAGTAAGATCCGACCTTGCTAATCAATATTATACTAATCAATGATCGCATACTTTTATGGAATAAAATGTGGAAGTGAAGGTCTTGTTTCATTTTTAAATATTTTTCTTCCAAACAGATTTATTTATTCGAAATAATTAGTGCTACATTCTTTACGAAGAGTTGCTTTGAAGTCACTTAAAATGAATTTATTTTTTCGAACTTTGCTAATTGAAAAATGAGACTACAATAATCTTCTCAAAGAAGTTTGAATCCGCTGGGAATTAATTCAAATGTAAGTCTGAAATGAAAATTGTTATAATTTTTTTTAACACTTTTGGTAGGTGAAATGTCTTCGGATTTTTTTTTCTTTTGTAGCAAATCGAAAAGATTAAATTGGATTTAGCAAACTTTTTTTTTCGGTTTTAAAACGTGTTGAAATGACCTGAAAAATAAAAATATTTAATTTTTTGATTTTTCTTAATTTTCTCGGTTTTTAAGCGGCAGAAACAAATAAAAACTATTAAAAATAAACCATATTACACTTTCAAAGTGCGATTTTGTGATTTATTGTATCCCTTGACGAAATTTCTTAATCAAAAAGTGAACAAAATTTATTAAATTAAATGCAAGTGTGAATCAGGAAACTTCTACTTTATGAAACCCAAAAAATCGTTAAAAAATGTCGAAAATTGCCATAATTTTTTTTAGATACTTCCTGTAGGTGAATTGACTTGGATTTAAAAAAAAAA
>NW_025400975.1:4079758-4089088 GCF_015345945.1 Tribolium madens
AATTAAAATTGTTAAAAACTTTTTGATTTTTTAAGAAGAAATGTTGATCAAAGTGATTCCAACTTATTGAATTAAAAAAAAAAAACTGAAACTAACTTTAATACCGATTTTAAAGCTTTCAAAACTCGGAAAAAAATCCTGATTTATTTGTCAGATAAATTTAAGTTAAACTTTTTCCAATTTTTTCTCATTTTTACTGTACTTAAATCTACATTTTTTTTGTTTCCAAAAACGAATATAAAACTTATTGCTGGGAGTTGAAATGTGTTGAAAAATCAAAATTATTGAGTTATTTAATTTTTCCTAATTTTCTTTTCTTTATAAGCGTAGGAATGTAAAATATTTAGAAAAAGTATTTGTTACTAAATCGACAAAAGTGATTTTGACTGAAAAAGTTTCAAATTTGGCTCAAAAGCCGTTTCTTGCATTTACGTAAAATTCTTTAAAATTGATGAGGATTTATTAAATGGTTACCGAACGAATAAAAAAAAATGGCTAAAATTCTTTGATTTTTTTAATAAAAAATGCTGATCAGAGTGATTCCAACATATAGAATTAAAAAAAAACTAAAATTACCTTCAATACTTTTTCTTAAAGGTCTAAGACTTCCTAAACTTGCAAAAATTCGAGATTTATTCGTTGTGTTAGTTTAAATAGTTTTTTTTTAATCTTGTTATTTTTACTGTATTTTTTAAAAATTGTAGTAAAACATAGCTTTCTCTATACATACAGGGTTAGTCACGAGAGGGTTATTTCTAAATTTGTATTTTGTATATTGCAACAATTTCTTGATTTCAAATTTTGAAAATAATTATAACTAAATCCACGATAGCTGTTATTAGTCTTGTCTCTATGACATTAAAGCAAAAAAATCATCTCTCAAACGATGCGACATGTTTTGTTATCGTTTACCAACCGACTAGGCGCATGTTTAGAAATCGATGGTAGACACTGTTATTTAATTTTTCGTAATTTTCTTTTCTTTTAAGCGTAAAAATGTAAAATATTTAGAGGAAATATTTGTCGACGAAAGTGATTTTGACTGGAAAAGTTCCAAATATGGCTCAAAAGCCGTTTCTTGCATTTACGTAAAATTCTTTAAAATTGATGAGGATTTATTAAATGTTTACCGAACGAATAAAAAAAAATTGTCTAAATTCTTTGATTTTTTTAATAAAAAATGCTGATCAGAGTGATTCCAACTTTTAGAATTAGTTTAGTTAGTTTAAATAGCTTTTTTTAATCTTGTTATTTTTACTGTATTTTTTAAAAATAGCTTTCTGTATACATAATGTGAATTTAGCAAAATATTTTATTTTTGTGTTGAATTATTTATTTTTTACTTTGTTTCATTAAAAGTTTAAAAACAAACTAAAATAACAAAATGTAGATATTTAAATTTTTATAAAAAATGACAAAAATTTTCAAAAATTTTATATTTTTAACCCTGTTTGATAAAACTGTCTTAAATCAAATTTAGGTTAGTTTGGCTATATTTGAGAAAAATAAGAAAAATTGAAAACAAAAGAGTTTAAAAAAACCTGATAGACGACATGATGAAACGATTGGTTTTATTTCGACACAAATATTTTAAAACATTGCAAAATACATAAAAGAAATAAAACTCGTTTTGTTTTTAAAAAAATATAGAAAAATGTTAAAACATAAAATTTCAGGATCTGTAAATAAAAAACTCCAATAAATTTTCTTAATCAAAAAACAATAATTTGAATTTTTTTAATTGAGTTTAAATAAAATCATTTCTTGTTTTAAAAATAAGCTTTAACATAGACCTAAATGCCTTTTCGTCTACTTTTAAATGTCAGGAAACTAAAAAAGAAAAATAGAAACCTGGTTTGGATTTTTTTTTGATAATTTCCCTCAAAAAATTTAAACCAATCAAATCTTTTAAATTTCTGAGAACGTGTGCTAAATTACCGCGAATCTGATTTGATTGACATATTTTTTTTTTAATTTCCCATAATAATGAAAATATTTTTGTAAATTTTGTTTGGGAAATAGTCTGCAATTTTTAGCTATTTTTAACCTTATTATAATTTCGAAAAAAATCTGTAAACAAGTTAATATTTAAGAATCTCAATCAATTTACGTCTCAAAAAACCCGTCGTGCAATTAACATTTCGCCATGAAGACATCACAAAAAGGCCAAAACGGTGCATTTTTGCAAAGAACTTGACCGAACCTGTCCTATCCTTGAGACCTCTTCTAAGGACGATGAACACCAACCCAATGGAATGCCCATAAATCCCCTCTTCTCCCAAAAACCTCTGATTGTCCAATGTCATTAGCAAGCCGCATCCTCTACAAAAGCCCAAACCCGCCAAGAAACCACTTTCTCCTTCGGCAAGGTCGCAAACACCGGGCCAAGCACCAGCAGCAGACGTGCCTTTTTCCTCCACGAGTTACCATGTTTCGTGGTCTGCTGCTGTCGGCTTTCATTTTGGGCACTTTTGCCGCCGCTGGGCCCTCGGTCCGCAGCGGGGCCCAAACTGCAGGTCCGGACTGGTTCTAGTGCTTTTCTAGTGACGTTTAATGGGGTTTTGTGTCCGCAGATTGTCCCAATTGCATCGACGACTCGCTACCTTCGGCCAACAGGTGGACTATGCCTTTACTCAAGCTTGGAGAGAAGAGGTACTATCTAGGGATTTTCTTCAAGGTGAGTTTGCAAGACTTGGAAAGCTGGGAATTCACTTTCTAGTGGTTTTTGTCCAGCTTTCGAAACTTTTTGCAAAAAAATTTCATAGATTTATATTCTTCTCTAATCTAAACATGCATACAAGTGTTGGGCAATATTAATGCGTTTTGCCTCCGGCCGAAGACGTAATATTTTCGACTATGCCCGAAAATTTCTCCACAATTGTAAGTCTATCTGATCTGACGTAACAATTACCAATTTCTTCAATACATTTCCTTTGAGAGCATCCTTAACCTAGATTTCCACAAAAAAATGTGAAATGTGGCTACTGGAAAGATGCATCGAAGTAGCTCGTCAATTTTTTGAAATAAAATGTCAATAATAATTACTTTCCCATTTATTTATTTTCAGTAGAAGACCATTTTAATTAAATCTAATTATAGTTGAAATTTATATTTATTTAAGCAAATTTGTGTAAATAACAGGCAAATGTGATCAATTTAATTAGACAATGATTTTTCAGGGGTTTATTACACAACTTTGTCGGGATAAAGCAGTGAACCGTGGAGTCGTTAATAAATAAATAATCGAAAGTCTGTTTCACTGTTACGATTTATTAGAAATTTATCTTTGATCATTTTGAAATATGTAGTAAAATAAAAATTTGCTTCGTTTCACAATTATTTTTTTTAAGCGGCACAAACAAATAAAAATTATTAAAAATAAACCATATTACACTTTCAAAGTGCGATTTTGTGATTTATTGTATGCCTTGTCGAAGTTTCTTAATCAAAAAGTGAATAAAATGTATTAAATTAAATGCAAGTGTGAATCAGGAAGCTTCTACTTTATGAAACCCAAAAAATCGTTAAAAAAATGTCGAAAATTGCCTTAATTTTTTTAGATACTTCTAGTAGGTGAATTGTCTTTGGATTTTTTGAAAATTTATATAGTAAACGTGATTTTTTTCGTTTGCAATAATTTATTTCTGAAAGTTGACAAGTGTTGAAAAATCAAAAATATTCATTATTTTGATTTTTGTTAATTTTCCGGTTTGTAGAAAAGAAAAAATAAAAAAAAAGAAAACTTCTGAAGTTGACTAAAATAATTCTGACTGAAAAAAACTGAAATTTGGCCTAATAGCCGTTTTTGTGTTTATGTAAAGTTCTTGGAAATTGAAAATTTATTAATTAATTAAAATTGTTGAAAACTTTTTGATTTTTTTAAGAAGAAATGTTGATTAGGTAAAGTGATTCTAACTTATTGAATTACTAAATAAAACTAACTTTAACTAACTACGAGTACAGTATAGCTTTTAAAATTCATGATTTATTTGTCAGATGGATTTTTTAAACATTTTTCAATTTTTACTGTACTTAAATTTGTATTATTTTGTAATTTTTCTAATTAATGTTAAAATTTATATTTCACAGGCTAATTAACAAGCAAAACTGTAATTTTTTTCTGAATTTAATTTGAAAATGATTTTTTAGGGATTTATTACACAACTTGTTGGTCGAAACAAAGCAGTGAACCGTTGAGTCGTTAATAAATAAATAATGGAAAGTCTATGTTTCACTGTTACGATTTATTAGAAATTTATCTAAAATTTTGATTATTTTTTTCTTCATTAACTAAACTTTTTTGAAAAAATTACATCTTCAAAATCCGATTTAGTAATTTATTGCAGGGCTTGATGAAATTTCTTAATTAAAAATCGAACTAAATACAAATTATGGATAATTTTGCCTTTCTTAGATATAATTCAATAAAATCTGAAAAATACGAAACTTTTTATTGCATATTTTTATTTATTTATGCCAATTTTGCCAAATGTAGTGCTTGATTTTTTATGTATTGTTTTATTTATTATAAACTTTTTTAAAACAAGCCAGATTGAGTTCAAAACAAGAACCATAAACAATTAACTAACCTAAAGTTCTCACATCAATTTTATTAAAATACATAGAAAATATTTCTAACAATATTTTTGTGTTCAATTTATTAAAAAAAATATTTACATTTTGTTTTTTTTAAACAAATTATGTGTTAAACTGATTTTCCTATATCTTATGAGAATTGTTGAGACACGAAAAATTGAGCTTTTCTTTGTAAAAGTCCCTCTACATTTAATAACCAAACAAGTCCGCGCAGAAAAAATCTAATTAATTGTCAACAAAAATTAATTTATTCCAAAAATCTCCATAAACAGAAAAACTGGTCAAGGTATCACTCTGATGACCACAGAATCGTGAAATTTTTCACCTGTTTCTGAAACTTCCTGAAACCGTAATGTCAGCTCACGCATAGAATCCACTTTAATTCATTTTTTCACGCATCTTTGTTACTATTCGAAATAATTATCAACAAATACGGAAATTGCGATATCTGAAACATCTCTCTCGACCGGTTTCAGATATTTCTGCTCATCGTGAGGTCAGTTGAGCAACGACAAAAATGGCATTTAGGTCAACCGAATCGCGTTAAATAACTCTTTGCTGTACAAATTTGATATAAAGCGATTTATTGTTTGCTAAAAGTGCTAACAAATTGGTGATTATTTAGGAATTAGCGACGAATTCCCGAAAGTGAAAGTGAAAATATTCACTAATCACCTTGTTATAGTTTTTTTTATTCATAATTTTATTTTAAATCCCCCTTTTCTCATCCCTAATGAGTCGCACATGTAGTAGGTTGCTATAGAAATGTAGCGAAATATGCACGTAACTATGGTAACAAAATGAAAGTCGTCATAGTAACAGAAAATTCAGTACGTAACTATGGTTACAAGATAAAAATCGTCATAGCAACGATAAAAAATTTAGGCCAGTGGCGGGTAATCACAAATCACAAAACTACTTGATTGTGAAAAAGCAGACAGGTGCGATAATTATTTCGCTTGTGAAATTAATTAGTTATAATTCGATTTTCCATCCGCAGGCAAACTACTTTCGAGCCACGCAGTATTGCAGATTTCACGGTATGCATCTAGCCAGTATAACATCGCAGGAGGAAAACGACAAATTAGAGAAATACATCAAAGATTTCGGTGAGTGAAAATTGATCTCTTTTATTTGGTAATGTTAACTTTTCCAACCTTGACGGAAGTTGGAAAGTGACTCATTACCAGTGGCGGCTCGTCAGGGGAGGCAGAGGAGACAGGGCCTTCGGAATGAAAACAGAAGTTAAAAAAAAAATAATTTACTAGAAATTTAATTTTTTTTGACTATTTTTGAATCGTAAATTACAATTTTATACAAGGTGGAATTTTTAACTGGAATAAAATTCATAATTTGAATATAAGCGGTTTTTGTAAAAAATCTTGAAACAGGTCGATTTTTATTCTTTCTTGTGCATCATTTGACATATCTGTTTTCTGAAATGCATAGCCACCTATAACTTTTTTTAATGTAACGGTATGACAAGTGACACCACATTTGACAGCCCAGTTTACAAGCAATACAACGCACTATGTTTTCTCACCATTTTCAAAGCCTACGTGATAGAAAAGTATAAACAAATTGTTAAGTTAAATACTATTTAATGAAAATAAATGTTTAAAATGAGCACCGTTTTTTTCCGGGCAAATTGCAAATCAAAAGTAACATGTATTTCTTATCTTTTGCAACATTTCGGGTGATTTGCCTAATTTTATTCTTAGAACGTTCTTTAAGGTTCTCAATATTGTTCGATTTCGTTGCAAATCAGACTCGAGATGTTGCAAAACTTAAGGAATACTTGTTACTATCGTTTTGCAGTTTGTCAGGAAAGGAATCTTATGCAAATGTAAATCCATTTTGTCACATATGTACATCTCACTAATATTAGAAATTTAATTTAACAATAGCATAACTAAATTGAAAAAAACTAATTCCTGGTATTAGCATTTTTGTCAATTTTCAAATAATTAATTTTGCTTTGTTTCTTTTAATTTCGATGACTAAAAACAGAAATTTAATAGATAGTGACGCCACAATGATAGTTATAATAAAATGAATCAGAACAAACAAAAAATATATTACATAATTTATTAAAAATTGTTATTCTTTTTATTTGAAATTTTTGCAATTTTTACAGAAAATTACAAAATTACAGTTTTCAAACTATTTGCTCTACCGTTCCGTAGATGGCATGTCTCTAGTCAGTTCCAAAATGTACCACCAGAAGAATTTGTCGCTTGCGTACACCGTTTAAGCAAGTTTTCAAATGAAAAAAAGAAAAATTGAATTTTTAAGAAATCCAGTAAACAAATTGTTTTTTTTTTTTTACAATTGGATGTTGTTCCTGAATTAAATAAGTACCTCACACACACAGTAACACAGAGTTTTATTTCATTTTGAGTATTTGTAACTGTTAGAGTTTTAAAGTTTAGCCCTAAAATGGCCAAAAATAGAGGTTTTTTTAAATTTATTTTTAAACGACACGGACAAAAAATTTCAAATTAATATGTATTGCTGCTAAAGCCATCAAAATTATGATATTTTTTTCAGGATTTTTAAATAACGGTTTATTTTTTTATTCAATATAGTTCAACCTTAATATCCTAGTTTTGCCATTAAATCTAGTAGCTGTTTTTCACTTTCCATGGGGGAGGAAAACTTTCTACCTCCCTGAGAGGTTTTATATATTTTTATTGTAATTTTGACAGATGATGGAGGTAATTGGCCGTTTTCCTTTCTGAAATTAGGATGGAAAAACTTACTTATACAGAGTGATGAAAAAAGGCGCCCACGATTGAAACAGGCGCGTCCTTTTTTATTGAAACATTGTGACCATCATTCCAAAAATAGTCTAAATAGATTCTTTTTAAAATTTAAACAGTTTGTCTAACAGCACAAAGCGGCAATATTGCACAAATTTCTTTTACTAAAAAACTATTTCACTCAGGTATTTTTCGTATGTAGGAAACCTTTTTGACTTTAATCGTTCAAATTTCACAGAACAAACAACATTGAAAATTGATTTTTTTGTTGCTACCGTTTCCAATAAATTGAATATTACTTGGACATTTTCTGTATCCTAGGATATTTGCAATGTTGCAACATTGATAAATTTTCTTTGGAGCCAAGAAATGGTATCCAAACATCTTCAATAAAGCTTATTTCAATAGACTTTTTACACATTTTTTTTAAGAACACCGTCAACAGTATCAAAATCTAGTCTTTAGCAATGAAATTATTTTAAAACTGTTAATTATATAGATTTCTCTTTTCTAAAAAGGAAAGTCTATATCTTACTGATAAGAGGACAAATCCAATTTTGGTCTTCAAATTCGTCTTTAATAAAAGATCACTTATAACGTGTGGGTTAACACGGGCGCCTTTTTTTCATCATACTGTATATACAGTTTTGTAAATTCCTGGCATATTAAATATGAGTGGATAACTGGAACCGAAACACAAAAAAAATATTTTTTTGCCCTTTTTTTAAGTCATGGTGAGGAAGCATGGTTTAAAACTGTGGTATGACAATTTAAAAAAAATACCAAGGGCAATAGAAAGACACACTTAAAGTCAAGAACATATTTTTGAGTAGCAAATTACATCTCCAGGGTAAATAAAATATAGCCACAAATGTAGATTCGGCCCTGCAAATTGAAATTAATAAATTCAATGAATCGTTAAAAAAAACTGAAAAATTTTAAAAAGGTTACTCGATTTTTGTATTTTTCTTTTAAAAGTTAGCTTCTTGTGGTCAGCAAAGCTAAGAATCACACGTATATTTCTATTTTTTTATATAAAAAAAGATCTGCCTCCTGTTAATAAAAGACTACGAGCCGCCACTGCTCATTACTTACCTCTATTACTCACCTCTAGGTATTACAACCCTTGTTTTTTACTTTTTTACACAAAAATGAATTAAAATCCGTTTTTAGGCCTCGGTCATGAGCATTTCTGGACTTCTGGCACGGATTTGGCCGAAGAAGGCCACTTTTTCTGGATGTCCACTGGCCGTCCCATCACCTTCACCAACTGGAACGCCGGCGAGCCCAACAATTTCCAATATGAAAACGGCGAGGAGGAAAACTGTTTGGAATTATGGAATCGTGACGGCAAAGGCCTGAAATGGAACGACTCGCCGTGCTCGTTCGAAACGTACTTTGTCTGTGAAGTGCACCAATGAAAGTGATACACGTTTTTATTAGTGATTTGTGTTGAAATTCGGCCTGGGACTTGAGAGAAAGACGGGCCTGGACTGAAGTGCGACTAGGATGTAGATATTTAATTTTTTTACCGATTTTATTAGAGTTCGTAACCTAAGTCATAATTCTGCAATGTATGATTGTACAAAGTCGAATAAAAATATTTAATAATTGCGAGGGTTTTAATATTGATTTCGAGGGTAAATCCTTGGCGCGATGTTTATTTTGGGACCTTATTGGTTGCTTAAACCGAGAGTTATCTCAATTGATGCGTCACGAGCAAAGTTAATGAGTTTGCGTCATGTGCAAGTGCAACTTTATTAACACTGAACACAATTTATTTGGTTGTGAGTTAAATGTTCCAGTTTTTTAATTTCTTCAAAAGAATTAATGTTTTTTTAATACAGTTTGTCTAAAAGTGACTCAATTTATAGCCAAAATTGTTTTTGTATCATTAAAGTGTTCAGTTTTTCTAGTTTTGTATTTATTTATTTACTAAAAATGTTAAATAAAATGCAACAAAATAAGAAAA
>NW_025400975.1:4089788-4091230 GCF_015345945.1 Tribolium madens
AAAAGCAAAAATAACTCCTTTTGAAGCCATCTGGGCAATTGTCAATCTTGTTTTAGATTTTTTTTATAAATTTCTTTGTTAAAAAAAAAACGCCCAAGATCTAGAGAAAGAAAGAAATTGATGCTTTTTTGATCCAGTTTTGCAATTTTCTTTATTTTGACAAAATCTTTTTAAGTTTGGACCCTTTTTTAGAAACAAATGCTCTAAATTAAAAAACAAAAACAGCAAAAATTGTGCAATGTAATTGTGCGATTCTACATTATTATGTCTGTTTTTATATTTTTTTATAAATTTAATAGAGTCGTGAAAATTGCTTTAAATCCAGAAAAGTAGACAAAAATAAAGTATTTTTGAATTTTTTTAACATTTCTGTATTATTTTGCCCAGATTTAAAGAATTTAGTGTTTTTTTTTTGTGAAAAAAACGCTCTAAATGTAGCAAAGTAGGCAAAAATAACTGGTTTTAAAACCAATTTAGGGATTTTCAATCTTGCTTTGAGAAAATTTAGTAATTTTTTTGTAAAAAACACCCAAAATCTAGAGAAACAGACGAAAATGATGCATTTTTGCGACTTTATGAGTTACTTCAAAATCTACCAAAATCTTTGAAAACAAAATTCTACAAATAACTTTGTAAATTCAAAATTTTTAAATTAATTTCACAAGTAGTGGTTTAAAAAACGCCATTGCTGTGCATTGCTTAGTAAAAAACGTTTTAATCGTGCAACCCAATTTTCCAACTTTCAGTTTTCTTTTGGCGAAATTTGTATGAAATTCTCGGTGAAATAAGCCCAAAACCTAAACAATCAGCACAAAACAATGTATTTTGACCCAATTTTGTATTATTTTGCCTATATCTTCTAATTTTAATAAATTTATTAGTAAAAAACGCCCCAAATCTAGGGAAATACACGAAAACTAAGAAATTTTGACAAAGATTTTGAGAATTTTCATACTATTTTACCCATTTTCTAGAATTTAGTATTTTGATAAAAAACGCTTTAAATGTTGCGAAACAGTAAAAAATAACTCGTTTTGAAACAACTTTAGCGATTTTCAATCTAGTTTTGGAAAAATTTAATAAAAAAACTAAGGAATTTTTACAAAATTTTGACCATTTTTTATTATTTTCCCCAGATTTTTAAATATTGCAAATCAGTCAAAAATAACTTGTTTTGAAACAAATTTAGAGGTTTTCAATCAACTTAAAATTTTATAAAAACGCTAAATAACTTGAAAAAAAGGCAAAAATGATGCTATTTTAACAAAATCTTTATAAAAAATTCACAAAAAAAAATATTTCTGTAAACTCAATACGAAATCGCGTTTTCAAATTAATTTTACAGAAGTAGTTACATTTTTGTGCATTTCTTAGTAAAAAACGTTTTCAATATAACAAAAAAAATAATCATACACTTTAAACCTAATTTTGCAATTTTGGGT
>NW_025400975.1:4091315-4110585 GCF_015345945.1 Tribolium madens
ATAATTTTCTCTAAATCTATCAAAGTTTTTTTTTAATAAAATGTAAAACTGTCGAAAATTATACATTTTAGTTGTCATTTTGTGATTCTGTATTATTTTGTCAAAAACTTCTAAATGTAGTAAAATTTCTTTGTGAAAAGCGCCAAATTTAGAAAAATATACGAAAACTAAGCAATTTTTGAGAATTTTTTAATTATTTTGCCCAGATTTGTAGCCTTTATTGAAATGTTGCAAAACAGTCTAAAATAACTGGTTTTGTCATTTTTGCGCATTTAGTCGTAATAATTTGCTGTTGACGTCTACAAATTGTCAAATGAGATTAATTTTATTATCAATTTGTTTTTTATCACTACATGTCAATCAATTATTATTTATTAGTTGAATCGTCATTACAGATCGTTATCAATAATTATTCCAAATATGAAAAATTTTTGAGTAAAACTTCACGTTTTTGCGCACTTCTCACCCCAATTAACCAATCCAATTGCCATTACCCGAAATTTCGCTGAATCTTCTCGTGCAATGAAAAAAAATTCAAAGATTGGCGTAAAACATGTAATAGAGAGATAAATAAATAATGTGGATATTTTATGACAGGTTTGCAAGTCCCTCACTGCGCAGGTTTCTGCGCTTTGGGTGAACGCCTAACAGTGCCATAAAATAGGACAGGGGTGATAACTTGGTTGCCTGGACCGAGCTCATGCTCCCGAATTTTTTCGGTAATAATAATAATATTAGCTAAATTAGTGCCTGCGCCGCCTCTTTTAATCAAAACCACTACAATAATCAAAATCAGTTCAATAAAAAACGTGGGCTCCGATGGAAATGTGATGGTGAGTTTATTTTTAGATCAATGTGAGTGCGAGTTTTTTAATTATTTCTCTGACTTGGAATTCGAGATACAAATGATTTGTTTGGATTGGGAGTGATTGTAGGACAAGCCCGTCGGTTTAGCCCTTGAAAGGGCTCGCCTAATGAAGGGTGGTGGGTTTATAGGACGTTTCCTGTGAGTTTTTGTGGTTTCGAGAAAAATTCGGGTTTGTTTATGTTGAGCTGTTTGAGTATTTTTAGACATTGTTTCTGTGGGATTTTAATGAGGAACTCAATTAGGTATGAATGGGGACAAAATTTATGCAAACACGCGAATTTTTTTCATAGTTTAAGAATGAATCATTCAAGTGGGTAGTATTGTTGTAGAGTGAAAAAACCTCCCCCAGTTTTGACATTTAATAAAGCCAAAATTCATGTTTTAACATTTATAGCCCAATATTAAATGTCACGTCTAATAAATATGAATTTTATTGGATACTTTTTGTCCAATCGATATGTAGTAGGAAGATGTAAAATATTTAATGAAAAAAGATTGTTACCAAATTGGTTTCTTGATATTTAGTTCAAGTTGAAATTTGAACACCGAATTAACACTTTTTAGAAAAAACAATTCGAATTTTGTTTCCACAATGGAAAAAAGCATGTAAATCTTACTAATTCAGTGAGTTTTTCATTAAAAAAACGTTTTAAATGTAACATAACAAGTGAAAATAGTGCACTTTAGGCCCAATTTCGTGATTTTTAGTTTTGTTTTGGCAAAATTTTGCTGACATTCTCAGTGAAAAGCGCTCAAACAGGCGAAAATTATGCATTTTAGACCCAGTTGTGTGATTTTTTGTATTATTTAGACCAAATCTATCAAAGTTAGGGAGCTTTTTTTAAAAAATAAATGCCGAAAATAGTACATTTTAGACCTAATTGTGGGATTTTGTGTATTATTTTGCCCAATATCTTTTAATAAAATTTTTGGTGAAAAAGTCTAGAGCAATAAATATAAAGCAGTTTTGACAATATTTTAGAATTTCTGTATTATTTTGTCTAAATCCGTAGAATTCATTGTGTATCTTGCTAAAAAACGCTCTAAAAACAAGTATCAAAAGCTTTGGTTTTGAAACCAATTTAGCGATTTTCAGTCTTGTTTTGAAAAATTTTAATAATTATTTTCGTAAAAAAACGCCTAAAAGCCATTAAAACAAACAAAAATTATGCATTTTTAACTGAGTTTTGAGATTTTCTGTAGTATTTGGAAAAACTATCAAGGTTAAGGCGATTTTTTTGGAAACAAATTTGCTTTGTATTTCTAAAAACTGGCGAAAATCGTGTTATTTTGTCCAAAAACTTATAATTTTAATAAACTTCGTAGTGAAAAACGCTTGAAATTGACGAAAATAAAGCAATTTTTACAATATTTTAAGAATTTTTTTTTATTGTTCCCAGATTTGTAGAATTTAGTGCGTCTTTTGTTAAAAAAAATCTCTAAATTGAAGGAAATACGCAACAATAAAAGGTTTTTTTTGTAAAAAATACCCAAAAGGGAGAGGCTAAAATGATGTATTTTTGCGATTTTGTGAGTTATTTTAACAGAATCTATCAAACTAATATAAAAAACCGCTTTAAACGTAAAAAAATTGACAAAAATAGAGCAATTATGAAACCTAATTTTGCGATTTTGTCTTTTTTGGCAAAATACTTAATTTAAAAAAATCGATAAAAAACGTAAAAATAATGGAATTGTAACCAAATTGTAGTTTCTTTTGCAATATCTTGGCCAAATCTTCTGATTTGAGTAAATTTCTCAGTAAAAAGTACTAAATTAAAATTTTAAAATTAAAAAGTTAATTTTAAAATTAAATTTTAATCAAATCTTTTGATTTTATTTAATAAGTGGAAAACGCTTTAAGGCTGGAGAAACACAAGAAATTTTCCATCTAATCTGTCTTGTTGCATTATCCACCAGTAGTTATAATTTTTCGTTGAAAAACGTAAGAGAAAGAAAGAAAGAAAAATTGATAAAAATAGTCCAAGAACACTTAAATCGTGAAAAACTGACTGTGTCGCATTTTAGACCTATTTTTGCGATTTTCTGTCTTGTTTTGGCTATTCTTCAAGTTGTTCGGTGAAAAACGCTCTTAAATCTAGAGAAACCGAGAAAAGCAGTTTGGACAAATTTTGTGATTTTTGATATCATTATAAAAGAAAGAAAAAAAAAACTTTTTTGAAAAAACTTTTTCTAAATGACTAATTCTTAAAAATTTTAAGGCTATTTTATAAAAAAAAACATGATAGTTAAAAAAAAATGTCAAGTGAAAGCTAGTGATTCATCATCTTACTTCGATTTTTCTTGGATCTTTTTTATGATCAAAAATTTCACTTTTTTGCAAAAAGAAAAAACAAACAATCTAACTCTAAATTTAGGTAAATTCTGCTACTGCACCAAAAACTATACTTAAACTCGGTCTTATTTCTTTCAATGTGCCACAATTTAAATTTTTTGTTTTATTGTGATGCAGCCAAAGCGTAGCAAAGCCTGTAGCAATCATATAAATTGAGGTAGCGGTCGATAAAATACAAGGTACGAGGTGAAACTTCTATTCAAAGGTGCAATAACATCGATAACTTTATTTATGTGCACATCTTTACATTTTTTTTTTCATTACACCATTACTCACGACCGATAAAAGCAAGCACTAATATCCAAATTGGCACGATTTTAATTTAATAAAATTTGAGTCCATTTTCTATTTCTTAGTTTACCAATCATTCTAAGTGAGACGCATGACGCAACACCCAAAGGAACTTCGCTGTTTTTCAGCCAATAAATTATTTTTCAGGAACCCAAGCACTGAAAATTATTATGAGTGAGCTTCAATCGACTATAGAATTCTCCGTGGAACTGTACAAATTCTACAATGTCGATTTATTTCAGCGAGGGTGAGTCCAAATGCCAATTCAATTAAGTTGGCAACTTAAAGTAGAAAGTTTCAAATTCTCGTCAGCGAGGAGAGTGTCAAAATGCCAATTCATTTAAATTGGCAACTTTAAAGCTCAACGTTGCCAACTTAAAATTAAGTTGGCAATACAACGTTGCCAACTTAATTTTTATTTTTTGTCAGAATGTACCAAGTGCGTTGTTCTCTGCGCGTTTCATCGAAACTGAGCGTCGAAGTGGAGGTTACCACCCCTGAAGTGAGTGCCGGTCTTGGTACTGCCATCGTCCTCGGCAACTACGGCGCCTGTCGTCCCTTCCAGATTCTCTACCGCAACGAAGAGGTGTCCTTGAAGGATGTGGTACTGTTCAGGTGCCACATGCTGGTCGACGGAAATAACCTGAAGGAGTCGCTGGAGAGAGCCGAATTCTCGTTGGTTCTCGAGCTTTGGTTCAGTGATAGTTCACCGGTGTCGATGGTGATGGTCTCGTCGAGGACTCTTCAATTGAATATGTCGCCGGCGGAGGGACTGCACTACCATTTGCCTGTCCTCTTCGATTATTTTCATCTCTCGGCCATTTCGTTGACGATCCATGCCGTACTCACGGCCCTGCACCAGCCCTCGATGAAGTGAGTGGAATTCCAATTCAAAAAAAATCCAAAGAGATTCTAGTAATTCCAAAAAATTCCACAGAAATTTCAACTTAATTCTAAAATAATTTCTTTAATTTCGAAAGTTCTAAGAAATTCAACGTCATTTCGGAAAAAAACATCTCCGATCCTAAAAGCAATTTCAGAAATATTCTACCGAAATTTTCCGGTAATTCCAATAATTCATTGTAATTCCATTGTTTTCAGTTTAGTTCCTATAAGTCCAAAATAATTTTTAGAATTTCAACTAATTTCAAACGCAAATTTTTCACATTACTTACTCATGATTTTTAATCTTTTTTCTTATCAAAACTTAACTAAAAAAATTTAATTTAAAAAATTCAAATTTTGTATTTTTTAAGTGAGTCAAATTTGGCATCAAAACTATGAACGTTTAAATTTTAATTGTTTTTATTATTTTTGATGACAAAAGCGTACTAAAAAATACTGAAAAAATCTACTATAAAACATTAGCACACTGTATAATTTTTGGTAACCAGACAAAATTTGGGTTTTTTTATTACAAAAAAATAACAATAAAAATATCATTAACATAATTTTGATGATTTAAATGGAAGAAAGGCCAAGGTCAAGCCAAAGTGTGTTTGAATTTTTTAGTTTTTATTACGTAATGTTTTTATAGTTGTTGAAAAGTTGTCCATGAAAACGAACTATTATTATTATATAGTGATTTTAAAAAAAGAAAAAGATAGAACACAAAAAAAAACAGTATTTACTTAATTCAAAACTGAAAAAATTGCACCTAAAAAATGTAGATATTTTGTTGCTGACGAGAAGTTTTGTAAGGAGGAAAAAACATAATGAAAAAGATTCGAAATAATTAAGAAATAAACAGCAAATGAAATATTTTGATAATTTGGTGTGATTTTTGATAAAAACAGGCAAAAATAACTGGTTTTATAACCAATGTAGCAATGTTCTATTTTGTTTCGGAGACATTTTAACAATTTTCTTCGTAAAAAACGCCCAAAATCTAAAGAAAATGGATTTTAACGATTTTGTGAGTTATTTTAAGAAATTCTATCAAAATGAACGTTTTCATTGTAAAAATCCATTTTAAATGTATGAAAACTATCGAAAATAGAGCAATTAGACCTAATTTTGCGATTTTCTGTGTTGTTTTGGCGAAATACTTCAGTTTCTCTGGAAAAAAAACGCTCTTAAGCTAGAGAAAAAACTAAAAATAATGGAATTGTGACCAAATTTTGATTTTTTTGCAACATCTTCGCCAACTTTTTCGATTTTAATAAGTTTCGCGGTGAAATGTGCATTAAATATAGATGAAAAACAAATGAATTAAAAAATTAAAATTTTTGTCTGGAAAACCTCTTAAATCTAGAGAAATAAAAATTAAGCACTTTTGAGAAAAATTGGTAAAAATAGCTTTAAATCTAGAAAAACGAGCGTAAGCATCGCATTTCAGACCTGATTTGTCGATTTTCAGGCCTAGAGGAAAGGCGAAAGTCAAGCGGAATTGCGTTTTTTAGTTTTTTATATTCAGTAATTTTAAAAAATAAAAAAAGGAAACAAACAAAAAACAATTTTTTCATTGCACATAAAAAGTAGATATTTTTATTAGAGAAGAAAATTTTTGTAACAAGAAAAACAAAATGAAAACAGAAAAGAAATAAACGGGAAAAAATTGCTTATTTCCTTGGAGAAAGAACATGTTTTGCCCCCAATTTTGCAAAAGAAGAAAATAAAATGTGTTTAATTTTCTAATTTTAAATTAAAAATGAGAAAAATTTAATCAAAAAATTACCCGCCACTGAATTAGTTTGAATTTTCTGTTTTGTTACCATGACGATTTGTAGCTTGTTGTCATAGTTACACACAAATGTCAGTACGTTTCTATAGCAACTACACGAACTAACTGACATAGGCGGCTCGTTACTGTTGCAAAAGGGGGTTTTCAAGTAAAATTTCAAGATTGAATTGATTTTTATTAAAAAATTAACAAAGTGATCATCGTTTTAGACGAGGCATCCTGCGCTACATGCAGAGCTGTGCCCCGAAATCGTCAAAATCCTGGAGTAAAATTCGTTCGGCACATTGTTCTTCATTAACGGATCCCGTCCTTCCAGTGAGTAGTCATAAGATTTATAGCAAAATTAACGAATCTCCACAAATACATTTAGAAGCACGTGATGTTCTATTAGATGCTAGCAATAACCTTAAAACAACTATTAAAGAATATAAGATATTATTTATGCAGAGAGAAGAAACTTTATCTGATAATTACGATACTTTAATACTGAAACCTCATCACAGATACGACACGAGAAAAGTGAGTCGCAATTGTCGCAATTTCTCACTTCTTAACCAAAATTTCCAGTCATCCAGTTCGTGTCTCGCCGAACTGTGCGCTGATAATATAAGACTGTGGAATTATTTCCTCTTGAACTTCAGTTGTAAAACAACAATCCAGCAACATTTGAGCAAAAAACATCACCAATTTCGGGTGCGGCGCTTCTCCGAGTTGTTTTTCCTCGTTTACAACCCTCGCCGGTCGGCGATTGGCTGTTTCGACACCAATTACCAGAATTACCTCTTGGTCGCCGAAATCGCCAAAAGGTCCAAATACATGCAATTACTGCCCCCACTTCCGGTCCATTGCGCCGCCCTTGACGGCGATAACACGACCATGCCCATCATCTTCGAAGACCAGTACCAAGACCCCTTCGACGATTTAGTGCCAAAGAAAGACAAGCACTGTTCCTGCGGGATGGAGTGGAAATGCTCGGAGAAGACCCTAGTCAATGATGATGTTTTTTACGAAGATTCGCATTCGAAGCCCACTAGACATAGCAAATCCTTAGATCAACTACAAATGTGTTCACGAAATAAGTTAAATTTTTTCGACGAATCAAAACTGAAAAACGTAGCGAGTGAGCATAACATGAAGCGACTTTACATCTACGACAAAGTCTGCAATTGTTCGCAAAAACTTGACTCGTCCATAGATTTAATAGATGTCGATATTTTAGATAAAAAATACAAACAGTTTAACATCGAGAGCACGCAAAACTTCTTCCGGTCAAACTCCATGCAGTTTTTCTCGCCAAGGAAAAAACCCAAACCGCGACGTCAAAGTACAAAAAAATACAATCAAAAACACTTCGATTTGGGCTCGAGTAGCAGCTCGGAGAGTCTTAGTGGTGGTAATCTTGGGGTTAGGAAAGTCCGGAGTACTTCGTGTTTGGGCCAAAGAACCACCCCTTTGGTACTCTCCGGGACGGAATCCTTGCCCAATATCAAGCCAGCCGTGGAGAGGCAATACCCCGGAGTGAAGTACTACAGTTCTTCATCGTCGACGACGAGCGAGCAAAGCGGGTGGATCACCTCGAGGAGCAGTTCAGTGGCGTCGAGCACAGATATAGGCAATGCGGTGGTAACAGGACTCTTGACCAACATTGAAAGCATCCAACGGAAGATTTTGAATCTTCCGAGGAAGAAAAATGGAAACTACAGGAAAAACAAAGGTGGGGTTCCCATAGAGGAAAATTAAAGTCAAGATGGCTGTTCCAGGCTGTGAATTTAATCAAAGTTTCTGCGACGAAATCGCTCTACCTCCCCCGAAACAATTCCGGGATTTGGACTCACCCTCGAGTTCCATCACGAATGGAACCAATGAGGAGGAGATAAATGCCGTTGATAACATTCTCTACCACGTGGTGGACACCCAAACCACACTGGAGAGAAAACCGGAGGAGGGTAAGTTACCCGCCACTGGTTTTAACTTGTTGTCGCCATGGTAACGTACATATTTGTGTGTCGTTTCCATAGCAACAATACGAATCTGCTGACATGAGCGACTCGTCAAGGTTGGGAAAAGGGTTCATTTTTTAGGATACCATCAGTTTTACAAAGGCTCCAAGTCCGAGTCGGAGAAGGCGTTTGTTCGCGCCAAAAACGAGTTCAAAAGTCAATTAAACTTCCCCGGAATCCTGTATTCTGATTTCACGTCGTTCGCTTCGACGATTCCCTATTTTCATATAAGCGACGAATTTCGTATTTTTTCGCCTGAAGGAATGCATTTGATTGTGTGCGTGCACGGCCTTGATGGAAATTCGGCCGATTTGCGACTAGTCAAGACGTATCTAGAGCTTGGACTTCCTGGGGCTTACCTCGACTTCCTTATGTCCGAGCGAAATCAAGGAGATACTTTTAGCGATTTTGATACCATGACCGATAGGTATGTTTGTACTGCAAGGTATACAGGGTGATTCTTTTAGAGCCTACATTGAAAACTTTTTAACTTCTAACGCAGATAGAAATCATAACTAAATTATTTTCAAAATAAACTTCCGGAACTACGAGAAATTGGTGCCAACTTTGAAATTTTAAATCGCAAAGGGTTCAAGAGCTGTGATGTTTTGAAAGAACCCCTGTAAATGAAAATTTTGACTAAAAAATTGACATATGTTAAAAACTATGACAGATACCTACTAACAACTAGGTACATTTTACTCAGTTTGGAGAAAAAAAATAAAAAAATGCAATAAAAATAAGTGGATACCATTTGAAATTTTAAAGTTGGCGCCAATTTCTCGTAGTTCCGGAAGTTAAGCCATTTTAAAAATAATTTAATTGAACTTAGACTGGTCGGTTTGGGTTGTGTACAAACTTTCAAATTCCTCTCTGCATTAGAAGATAAAAAGTTTCTAATGTAGGCCCTAAAAGAATCACCCCGTATAGTATAATACATATAATTTTTCCTACGAACCATCAAAAAAACTAACCATATCTCTTGATATCCCGTATGCACCATCGCCATTAAATCTAGCAACATGTTTTCCCGTTTCTTTGGGATGTTATACAGGGTGATTTTTAAAAAACGGCAAGCGCTGTAAATTTTTATTTTAAAAATTAAAAAAAATTAAACTGACAATTTTAGAATTGTTATGAATGTCATAGTATATTATGGGCTGTAATCAACTTTTTTATTTTAAACTGGAATTTGGAAAGAATTAGTCTTCTTGGTACAGACATGTACAATCTTTTCTATTTTTATTAAAAATTATTGTCTAAAAAAATTATCAAAGTTGAAAAAAAATTAATAAAAGTTAATAAAATCTAGTTGCTTAGTGTCAAATAAGACAATGCCATTATTGTAATATCCACAAATGAAAGAGAATATTGCTAATATTTTTTCAAATTAAAAAAAATATTAACAATTTTTTTAAGCGATGTTTTAAACAATAATTTTTAGTAAAAGTATAACATAATTGTATACAGGGTGATTCTTAAATAGACCGACAAAATTTTATTACAGCTTCCCAACGACAAATGGAGGCAAACTGTACGATCTTTACGTTTATATCTTTTAGGGGCAAAACCCCCTTGATCCGTGTCAGTTACGGCGTTTATGAATTGTTGCAATAATCAAGTACATTTTTATCAAATTAATACCATGGTTTCCACTACCTGTGCTAATACTATTTACGAACACATCAGTGGCGTACGCTTTACTTCGAAAATCACTTTAATAAATTTTATTTGGAGAACGATTAAACAAAGAA
Source organism: Tribolium madens (assembly GCF_015345945.1). Classification (NCBI taxonomy): domain Eukaryota; kingdom Metazoa; phylum Arthropoda; class Insecta; order Coleoptera; family Tenebrionidae; genus Tribolium; species Tribolium madens. The sequence continues at coordinate 4,101,268 of NW_025400975.1, forward strand.
CTTTTTAAATATTTTTTTCCAGGATGTTCTCATTTGATACTACCAAGGATAAAATTTTGTCGGTCTATTTAAGAATCACCCTGTATGTATGTACTAAGAAAACTAACATCTTCCCAATTATAAAAAAATATATGGGTCCCTATTTAAAATTAGAAACTTGAATATAGCCCAAAATATACTACGACATTTAGAAAAATTCTAATTTCTTATTTTTTTTTAATTTCTGAAATCGAGCATAAATAAAAATTCTACAGCGCCTACCGTTTTTTAAAATTATCCTGTATAAAATTTTTAGCTCCCTAGGCGGTCCCTTTTTTTATTGAAACTTGCAGTTGAAATTAGAGTGGAAAAACTTACTTTCTATTAGGGTCGTAGGAAATAGTATATCATTCAACGAGCGAGAAAGTTGAACATTTCCACGAAGATGAAATTTACGATACGAGCTGACAGCGAGTAGAGTAATTCATTGAATAGAAATGGCCATTTCTCACGAGTTTAGTACTACACTTTTTCTATTTTTAAATAATTACATACATATTTTTATTGTAATTTTGACGACTGCGGGAGGTAATTGGCCACTTTCCTTTCTGGAATTAGAGTCGTAGAAAAAATATTTATGTAAAAAAATAAAAAATGATTTTTTAGATTGGTCAGCGAGATTCTTCATTACTTAGACACAAGTAGCATTCGGCCTACGAGAATAAGCTTCGTGGGTCACTCCTTAGGTAACGTTATAATTCGATCTGCCTTAACGCGGCCCCAGATGAAATTTCTACTCCCAAGACTGCACACTTTCTTATCACTCTCTGGACCACATCTGGGCACTTTGTACAACAGTAGCGGATTAGTTAACATGGGTAAAACCCATCAGAAACCCAACCATGTCACCCATTCTCCCAATTCCAGGCATGTGGTTTATGCAGAAATGGAAAAAATCGGGTTCGCTCCTTCAACTCTGCTTGAAGGACTCCAACGACGCTCGCCAGTCATTTTTGTACAGATTGAGTCAAAAAAGCACTTTACATCACTTTAAAAACGTGCTACTTTGCGGTTCGGGACAAGACAGGTGCGACAAATTCAAATTTTCGCGCCAAGTTTTTTCCAACCTCACTTTTTTAGATACGTTCCGTTGCACTCGGCCCGCATCGAGCTGTGCAAAGAATCGATCAAAGACACTTCCGATCAGGGCGCCATCTATCGAGAAATGGTCCACAACATAATCTCCCCGATAATTGCTCAGAAAGAGGTGAACCTCGTACGTTACGACATTCATCATGCCTTACCAAACACGGCGAATGCTTTAATTGGTCGAGCGGCACATATTGCTGTTTTGGATTCGGAACTTTTTATTGAAAAATTCATGGCTGTAGTTGGAATCAAATATTTCCGTTGAACTATTCTATTTATTAAATATAGAAGTTTTACAAAATAAATTAAAATACATTTTAGTCCTAAGTAATTTTATACCTTCACTAGAACGAAATTTTCACAAATGAGTAGATTTTAATGACACGTACTTTTTTTGACATTATTATTATTATTATTATTGAACACTTTGGTCACCTGCTTGAATTGGTGCGTGGATCGCATCTTTGACGACTCAACACCCCATTTAACTCACTCGGACCCGAATCCTAGAAAAAATCAAGTATGAAACTCAAGCGGAAAGTTTTATACCAACACGCACAACGAAACTATGTCAAAAATAGTACAGAACTGATTTAAATGCGCTTCTGTATTGTGTTATCTAGGCACTCTTGTTCTACAGGGTGTTTGATATAAAACAAACTAGTCGGATTTGTCCCGTTTTAATACCCCTTTTATTTGATTCTTCATTTGTTCAAATCGGAAGTTATAGGTGGTGGCGTTTTTTATGACACACCCTGTAAATCAAATGGCACCAAAACGACACAATTTTTTCTTGACGTCTCCGCCCACTCTGTGACAATGACCCTTTCAGTGCCATTTTGGTGCCAATTTTGTTTTTTTTTTTAATTAGAGAACTCTTTCGTCTATTTTTTTAAAGTTTTTGATGCCGAAATCATACCTGACTATGGTATACGTTTTATAAAATGTTATTGAATTAATAAATGTTTACTAAAGTTTGCTTTTTATTTACATCAATGACTCAAAATGTATTACCCGCCACTGGTCTGAATTTTCGATTGTTGCTATGGCGTGAAACAGTTCGTTGCCATAGCAACCAGCGCATTTCTATGACAACTAGTGAATCTACACACATGGGCGACTCGTCAAGGACGTAAAAAAGGCTTTTCCAGTGTTTTTTTTACTTACATCTCCCGGTGAGCTTTCGCTGGACTCGGTGATGAGCAGTAGTTTGTTTTCCTCGGCTTCCACGTCGATGATTCCGCCCCGACTCTTCTGATAGATGAACAATTGTTTCATTTGTGCTTGCAACATTTGTAGTTCTTTGGTGACTTGAAAATTTTGAGCTTTTTCGAGTTCTCTCGGTGGAAGAGCATTCTTCAGTTCTTGGACATCACAGCTGATTGGTTCGCGACAAACAGGACACGAGGCTTGAAATCCCGTCGTGCTTTTTTGCCAAGTTGGTAATTTTTCTTGTTCTTCAATGAAGTGTTTTTCGGTGGTTATTAAATGCATTGCAAGACAGTAGGAATGGAAGTAGTGGAAACATTGCGTTTTTGTGAAACTATCACCTTCGGAAAATCCGTACAAACACACAGCACAATGGCACGTCGGTAGATTACTCTCGGTGAGGTTCTCGCGTATTAATTCGATTAACTCGTAAATGACAGGTTGACCAACAAACTCGTTACATTTGTCCTTTATGGTTCGATACAAGTGATTTAGGGTCGTGTCGTCTAAACCTCGAGGGTTCCTCAATTGCACCAAAGGCTCACAATCGGGGTAATTATCGGGTAATTTGACTTCCAAAGTCACACAAACGTATTGTTTGTCCGTGTCGTCGGCAGTTGAGGGAAATATCGTCGATTTCACCAATTCGGGACACCCACTACGGGAAAAATCACAACTATTTTGGAGAAAATGAACCAAACTTACTTGTCCCCATATGAGATGGAAATGTCATCCATCAAAATTGCTTCCAACGCCTCGATTTCTTCCTGCACCCTGAAATTGTAACCTTAATCACACGTATTCTAGTTTAATGAGGCTTTACCTTTCATTTAACGACATTTTCGGGCCGAGATTAATCAATATTGGGACCAAAATTCAATTTCCCGTCACAGCTGTCAAATGTCACTGTCAAAACGCAGCGGCGTCGGCAAACTTATACATGACTTGTGATGCAAATAACGATTTTCAAATTCACAACTGTTATATTTGTAATAAATGACAGTATTTTAATAAAATGCCTAATTGTAATGGCAATGTTTGTTGATTTTATTTCGTTTAAATGAAAGAAATGAAAATTGTGGTTGTAAACCGCACGCTTCTGTCTCATGAGTGTTGCCAACTACGTGTCAAAACTGGTAAAAAAGCTTTTTTAAAAAATAAATCAAATTTGGAAACACAGAATCAGCTCAAATTTTTGTCCCAACTTGATTGAAGTACGTACACAAGTAGTGCCAATGGGCCACACAATTTTTTTGTGAAATGTGGGTTAGTGTTTGGCAACGCTGCGCCAAGGCCACTAGTGTCAAATTTGGCAAGTGTCAGTGTCACTGGCGGTATTTCTCGTATCTTTTTTTGATTTTTTCGTTCGACATGTCGAGTGGTGACAATAAAACTCTTTTAATTCCATCTCCTTTGATTACGAAACGAAACCGAACACCGTCAACGTAAGTCGGTCGATCATTAAAGTAAATATTTAAAAAATGCGTTTCAGGTGCGAGCGGATCCTGAAACACCAGAATTTATACGGGGAAATCAAGTCCTTCTGTAGGGAAAAGGGCCACGGGTTTATCACCCCCGAGGATGGAACTGAGGACATTTTCGTCCACATTTCAGAGTTGGTTCCGGGTTGAAAGTGGTTTGTTTATTTTTCGTGTTATTTTTAGCATTGAAGATGAGTACATTCCTATATCTGGCGACAGGGTCAAGTACCAACTGTGCCCAATTCCCCCAAAGTTCGAAAAGTACCAAGCGGTTCATGTGCACATTGTAAACCTGAAACCAGAAGTACACAAACGGTGGGAGAGTTACTAAACCAAATCTCGTATTACCAACATGCATTTATTTTAGTAAAATTTCAAACGTTTCCTGCCTTTTTACTTTACTCTTTACCCTACATTATATATTTTGAGAAAATAGTTGTTTACAAGGTCTTTGTATGTGACAAATATCAATAAAACTCATAATCAACCTCTTAAAACATTTTATTGTTCCTAAATTACAAAAATATAAAAACTTGGACGGATTATGTGAGTTCAAAGTGCATCATTTTTATGGCTAGTAATTAATAATACATAAAAAAGCTCTAAAATGTGTTCCAAATTGCTGCAAAAAGTGTTGTGACTGTTACCTGGCAACTAGACCTGTTGCTTAGCAACTAGACTTGTTGCCTGACAACCAGACACAACAGTCCGCCAGCAATCTGAAAACATACTAAACTGATAAAAAAGTGATTTTCAAGCATAGGACACTTTCTGTTCGTATGCTTTTTGCTGCCAGTCGGTGTCGTCGTCGAAGGCCACGTGTCGCGTCTTGCACAGTTTGGGGCCGTACCGCAGCATGACCATGATGACCCCGACTATGAGGAAGAGGGTTAAACAGGCTGTTGCGGGCCAATAAACGTGAAACATGTTTAAATATCGCTTTCGCGTTTTTGCAATTCGCGGTATTCGACTTTTTCGGTTTCGGGAGCTGGGGTTGGTACGTAAACGACTTGTGTGGGGGTGTCGATGACTTCCAATTCAGTTAGGTCTAGAGGGGGTTGTTGATGGGGGGTGGCTGTCCACAGAGAGGCGATCCAGCGGTTGCCTGAAGGAAAAAATGTTAAAATTGAAACAATAATAAATCAAAGGGCTCACTACCTGTGTGTCTGTCGTTCCAGTAGTCGGAATAGCGGGAACAGCAGCCCAGGACGATGTTCAAGATGAAAATTGAGACTCCAATAATCGTGCAGATCGTAACGGCGATGTAAAATGGGGTAAAATCGCCAAATTCAGCTTTCTTGAAATATGGGTTGTGTTTGTAAGCGTCTCTTTCCTCAAAAACGCTCGACATTGCAGTACATTTGAGGCGATTTTTCTTCTATCGGTCTAAATACAAAAATTAATTTGTGGGTGTGGTTGAGGAATTGTTGCGTTGGAAGGAATTAATTGAAGGAAATTGCAGTGTGAAAAAAAAAGTACTTAATACTTGAGCAAAAAATGAGATGTTTTACTCACTTGGAAATGAAATTAGGTTTGTTTTCTCGAGAATTTCACCTGAATTGAATGTTTACACGACGCACAGGTGGATGTATACACTATGATGTCATAACTGTAAACTCTTCTTGGGTGTTGAACTTGCGCACTATGCGTATTGTTGGTTGCCTATATAAAACTAAATTTAATTAAAAAAAATGTTTTTGGAAGAACTTGGGTAAGAATTTTAGGACTATCAAAATCCGTGTGTCAAAAACTATAAAATAAAACAAATTTGAAATAAATGTTTTTTTATAAGAGAAGGGACATGAAAATTTTGTTCTTTTTTGTTCATTTTCCTTTGTCAATTTTAACAATACTGTAAGTTAAAATTAAAACGTTTTAAACCATAAATGTGTAAAACAATTTGGTAAAATCGCTTGCGAAAATTGTTTAGTCCTAGTCCTAGATACGATTTTTTTAATTACGCAACTTTAAACCGGAAACAACTCTACCAAACGCAAATTTTGATTTTTTTATTTTTACTGTAAAATGTTTTTTTAGTTTTATATACTTTTTTCATTATTTTAGCATTAATTACAAAATTTTGTTTTGTTTGTTTTTGTTTTTTTTTCAGCTATTTTGAATGCATTTTGGCTTTTTGAATTTTTGTTTCTGATTATCTATTTTTTGTTAAAATACGCAATTTTTTTCGTAATTTTTAAATAATTAACTTGTTATATTTGAAGCTTTTTGTTAATTTTTGCACGTGTTTATTGTTTGTTACTTGGTTCATTTCCATACCAAAAAATAATACCTAATTGGAAGAAAGCTCTTATTTAAGCCATCATTTTGTTGAAATTCTTTGATTCAGGTTGATTTCTTGCTTGAAAATAAGCCAAATCGATTGAAAATAGCACAAATTACTTTATTTCAACTTAAAATTGGGATTGAAACAATTATTTTTATAAAATACATTACTTTCGAATTAATTCTGTATTAAAATCGAGCAAAATTCAATTGAAAATAGCTCAAAGCGCTTTATTTTAGCCTAAAATTGGAATTGAAGCAATTATTTTAATAAAAAGCATTAATTTTGAATTAATTCAATTAAAATCGAACAAAATTGGATTGAAAATAGCTCAAATTGTTTTATTTTGGAAGAAAACTTTTATTCAAAACATTAGTGTGTTGAAATATTTTGATTCAGATTAATTTCCGGCTTAAAATATAGCCAAACCGCTTGAAAATATTACAAATTGCTTTATTTCAGTCTAAAATTCGGATTGAAGAAATTATTTTTACAAAATACATTATTTTCGAATTAATTCTGTATTAAAATCGAGAAAAATTGAATTCAAATAACTCAAATTGTTTTATTTTGGAAGAAAACTTTTATTTAAGCCTCATTTTGTTGAAACACTTTGATTCAAGTTGATTTCCTGCTTAAAAATAAACCATATCGATTGGAAATGGCACAAATTATTTCATGTCAGCCGATTAAGAAATTATTTTTATAAAATACATTAATTTATAATGAATCCTGTATTAAAATCGAGCAAAATTGAATTAAAATTGCTCAAATTTCTTTGTTTTGGAAGAAAACTTTTATTCAAATCATTATTTTGTTGAAATTCAGGTTGATTCCCGGTACTAAAATAAACCCAAATCGCTTGAAAATATCACAAATTGCTTTATTTTAGCCTAAAATTAAGATTGAAGCAATTATACTAATAAAATANNNCGCTTGAAAATATCACAAATTGCTTTATTTTAGCCTAAAATTGGGATTGAAGCAATTATTTTTATAAAATACATTAATTTTGAATGAATTATGTATTAAAATCGAAATTGAAACATTTCATCAATCTAAATTTTTATTTTTGCAATTTTCACACAAAAAATAACTTTACTTTAGTATTTTCAAGGTTTTTTGCTAGATTTTCGCCAAGAGTAACTTTTATTACTTAATTGTAATTTTAATTATTTTCAAACTGAGAAAATTTGGAAAAGCGCTGAATTGTTTACGTTTTATTTTATTTTTCGATTTTCTTGTAATTTACATTATCTACAACGAGAAAAATTATTGCTTATATAAAACTAAATTTAATTGAAAAAAAAATGTTTTTGGAAAAACTTGGGTAAGAATTTTAGGACTATCAAAATCCATGCGTCAAAAACTATAAAATAAAACAAGTTTGAAATAAATGTTTTTTTTTATATGGAGGAGGGGCATAAAAATTTTGTTTTTTTTTCTTTTGTCAATTTTACCAATACGGTAAGTTAAAATTAAAATGTTTTGTAAAACAATTTGGTAAAATCGTTTGCGAAAAGTGTTTAGTCCTAGTCCTAGATACGATTTTTTTAATTACGAAACTTTAAACCGGAAACAACTCTACCAAACGCAAATTTTGATTTTTTAATTTTTACAGTAAAATGCTCTAAAGCTTTATATACTTTTTTCATTATTTTAATTACAAAATTTTGTTTTGTTTGTTTTTGTTTTTTTTTTCAGTTATTTTGAATGCATTTAGGCTTTTTGAATTTTTGTTTCTGATTATTTATTTTTTGTTAAAATACTCAATTTTTTTCGTAATTTTTACATAATTAAAATTTATTATTTTTGAAGCTTTTTGTTAATTTTTTGCACGTATTTATTGTTTGTAACTTGGTTCATTTCCATACCAAAAAATAATACCTAATTGGAGGAAAACTCTTATTTAAGCCATCATTTTGTTGAAATTCTTTGATTCAGGTTAATTTTTTGCTTGAAAATGAGCCAAATCGATTGGAAATGGCACAAGTTGTTTCATTTCAGCTTAAGATTAAGAAATTATTGTATAAAATACATTAATTTATAATAAATTCTGTATTAAAATCGAGCAAAATTGAATTAAAAATTGCTCAATTTTTTTTATTTTGGAAGAAAACTCTTATTCAAATCATTATTCTGTTGAAATACTTTGATTCAGGTTGATTTCCGGCTTAAAATTGAGCCAAATCGATCGAAAATATCACAAATTGCTTCATTTAAAATTGGGATTGAAGCAATTATTTGTATAAAATACATTAATTTTGAATAAATTCTGTATTAAAATCGAAATTGAAACATTTCATTAATCTAAATTTTTATTTTTGCAATTTTCACACAAAAAATAACTTCACTTTATTACTTTTAAAGTTTTTTTTGCTAGATTTTCACCAAGAGTAACTGTTATTACTTAATTGTGATTTTAATTATTTTCAAACAGAAAATTTACAAAAGCGCAGAATTATTTACATTTTATTTGATTTTTTGATTTTCTTGTAATTTACATTTACAACGAAAAAAACTGTTAACTGCTTGAGATTGCAGAACCACTTATTAAGTATCTCAATAAACCGCCAATCTAGGATAAGTAGAAAATGTCTTGCCGTAATTGTGAATTGTTAATCACCATTGCATCAACTCTAGGTGCAAAGTCATGTATTTTAACGCCACCGACCGGGAATTCAGTTCAAAACACGAATTCATTTCGTTTAGTTATTATTTTCGAGTAAATGTAAAACACATGACCTGCTTTAGAAAATAAAATGACGTGTTTAGATGCGCGAAAGGATGAAAAAATCGTGTGGATGGCCGTGAGACGATCCTTTATTTCGTCAACAACGATCATAAATTTTTCTAATATTATTTATTCATACCGGTCTGGTTGTCTTTAACTAGTGCATCTTTTGTTTCACCGACACGACCTTGCCGGGGACCTACCCATCTTCTACCATTTCACTAACATATCACGTAATTCAATCACAAAAAAATAGTGCACTGAAACTGAAACTTAATTAAAATAAACAGTTTTCGCGCAATTATTATTTTTCATGATCGTGAAACGGTGTTTTTCTTGTTAAATCACGATAAAATTAATTCAATATAATTGCTCTATTAAGTTTTGTGTTGCTTTAAAGTCAAGGTTCTTGGAAGAAAATTAAAATTTTGACGTTAATTTCCAATCATTTTTGGTTAATTGGCCAATTTTTCAAACTTTTT
>NW_025400975.1:4111695-4171479 GCF_015345945.1 Tribolium madens
ATTAAATCTTTAAATAATCAATTAAAAATTTATTAAGAGTTGAAAGAAACAAAGCAATGTTTTGTTCTAACTAAAATTTGAAACAAAATTGCACTAAATAACGGTTTTTTATTGTTCAGAAATTGCATGTTTTCTATGATTTTTATTATGTTTTAGAATAATAAATAAGTTAATTCAAATTTTAATTTTCAATGCCAGTTAAACTAATTTATGTAAAAATAAAAAAAGATTTTCAAAAGCTTATTTTAGCAAACAAAAGATTACAATTAGAAGATTAGTCAAAAGCAAAAATTAAAAAAAAAATTAAAATGCATTTAAAAATTAACAGAGAATGTATTGACATTCAACAGCAATAAAAAACAAAACAAAAACAACCAAACAAAATTTTGTTATTATTATGAAAAAACTATTTTCAAAAGTTTATTTTACCAAAAAAACAAAGCAGATGAATAATAGTCAAAAAAAATTAGAAGTCAATTAAAATTCTACAAAAAATTTATCAACAGCTGAAAAAATAAAAGACAAAACAATAATACAAAACAAAATTTCGAATTAATGTTAAAATTATAAAAAAAGTTATTTCCAAAAGCTCATTTTAACAAAAAGATTAGTCAGAAACAAAAATTTTGAAAATTAAATCATGCAATAATCAATAAAAAATTTATCAACTGTTGAAAAAAATAAGGCAATGTTTTTCCCAAACTGAAATTTAAAACAAAATTGCACTAAATTAAGGTTTTTGGTTGTTCAGAAGTTGCAAGTTTTCTATGATTTTTATTATGTTTTAGAAAGTTAAGTAAGTTATTTAAACTTTTAATTTTCAATGTCAGTTAACTAATTTATGTAAAAATTATTAAAAAAAAAAATTTAAAAGCTTATTTTAGCAAAAAAAAAGATTAGTTAGAAGACTAGTCAAAAGCAAAAAATTCAAAAAAAAATTAAAATGCATTCAAAAATTAACAGAAAATGTATTAACAGCTAAAAAAATAACAATGAAAAACAAAACAAAAACAAGCAAAACAAAATTTTGTTAATATTAAAAATAAAGTATTTTCAAAAGTTTATTTTACCAAAAAAATTACAGCAGATGCATAATAGTCAGAAAAAAAATTGATAAAAAAATAAAAGTCAATTAAAATTCTACAGATCAACAGCTGAAATAATTAAAGACGAAACAATAACACAAAACAAAATTTCAAAATCAATGTTAAAATTATGAAAAAAAGTTATTTTCAATAGCTCATTTTAACAAAAACATTAGTCAGAAATTAAGTTATTCAAAATTCAACAAAAAAGTTATCAACAGTTGAAAAAACAAAACAATTTTTGTCCAAATGTTGAAATAAAGTTTGTAAAATTAAAATTAGAAAAACTATTTACACTAAATTAATATTCTTGGTTTTTCAAAAACTGCAAGTTTTCAATGATTTATTTTGTTTTGAAAATACTTCTTTTCTAATATTTACATTTGACATCTTTTTCTCTTATTAATTTTGAGAAACTTTGAGACAGAAATAAAGCTTTTTTAAAATTCATTGGTCCAAAATAAATGAGAGTAATCTACAATTTTTTGTCAATTTAACAATGTCAAGGCAAAATCTCGTGAAACGATTGGTGTGTTGAATGCGATACCAATCTTCTCATAACTTTAGTGAGAGGATAATTTCGTATTTCTCTCAAATCATCAACATCAAAATAATAAGTCATAGCAATTTTATTACACAGATCTGGCCCACAGATAAGCTTAAGAACATTAGTAAAAACACGTCCTTGACTTTTCCAAAACAAACTTTAAAACAAATATGAAAAATCGATTTATTTTTAAAATTTCAACTCGCGGAAGGCGAATCTCCATTTTGCAACATTCCACCAAACCTACAATTAAAAAAAAGTTCAATGCTACATGATTCTGGTATTCAAAGTACAAATTTCCTGTGCATTTCATTTCGCTTTGGGCTATCATCGATGACGACTTTCCATAAACTCGAGTCAAAGGTTAAGAAATTGCACATTTGGAGCAACGAAAATGATTAACAATAATTTGTCACTCATTTAATTAGTGAACGTTAGATTGTCCTTCACTCTTTGTGTAAAGCAGGAAAAAATTGATTGTTACAACACGTGAGAGATATTGTTTTGGGGTAAAAATGTATAGTGTGTTCCGTAAAATGGAAAAGGTCAGGCGATTTTATCTGATCGCGAGACAATGCTCTTAAAATGCTTCTTAAACTAGATATTAGAGAACAACAAATCATCTTTGAGCAATGTTTCAAAAGGACAAGGACGAGACGGGGGGCATAATTAGTGGGTAGTTGGCATGAATCGTTTTCGATAAATTACTTGCTTTTGTAGATTTTTGTTATGCCGGATGTATTATTATTATTAAGGTGATAAAACATTTGAAACCGATGTTTTAAACCACAAGCAATAAAAACGTCATAAATCATTATAAATTGTCGATGGCAATAACCAGGCAATAAAATGATAACAAATCCTGTAGGAGGAGAAATGTCAATGGTTAATGACTAACACAAAAAAGTATCTCCTCTAATTAAAGACAAAAATAATTGAACCAACCACAAATAAAATGTTTCATTACGACCAAAAAAGAGAATACACAAAAATTTTATAATTAACAAAAATAATATATAGGGTGTGTATGTCATTGAGTTAGTAAAGTCAATTATTTACCTTTGAATATTCAAATTTATATACGCAATTGATAAATACTAACCTAGTGCATTGCTTGAAATTATTTTCAACTATACAACGTGTCCCAAAATTAAATCACAATACAATTTGTGTTTTTTTAGAACAATGTTTATACAACTACAAAGAAAAAAGTACAAACTTTAAAATTAGTAGAAAAATTGTTGAATTAAGTTTGAATTATATAATTTTTGCTTTTTTTGCTACATTTTGAGGCTTAAACCCAAAAAGTTGCTAAGTAAAAGCTTTTTTAAAGGCTGAAATATTTTTCAGCAAGATTTTGATTAAAACAAGGTAGAAAATGTCAATATAAATGTCAATAAATGTCAATATAAGATCTTGAAATTCGTTGTTTTTAACTATTTTTTTAAATTTAGAAATTTTTTTATTGCAAAACTAGCTAAAATTTTTTGTACCACTGTAAAGAGGAAAGTATGACCATAACATTTTTTAACGTGTGATATTTCTTCCATCTCTTGTGCAAATGTGGACATTTTGGCTATTGAAACAATGATTAATTTTTTTTAATGTTTATTGTTAAATATCTTTTTGGTTATTAATTATGGGCATTTAAATGTAAATGTTTTTGGAAAAATTATTTACAAGTGCAACACACTAAAAAATTGTTATAGTCTTAAAATTTGTATTTTTTTCTTTGCAGTTGTAAAAAGAATGTTCTAACTGTCTTAATTTTTGTGTAATAATTTTTCTAAAGAGGGTGTGTTTGTTAAAAAAATAACAACGAAAAACATGTAATGAAAACCTACATCCAGAAATGCCAAAAAAACATATGGTGTTTTATTTAAAAAAACAAATTTCTATTGTAACTTATTTTTGGGGCACGCTGTATAGTTGAAAATAATTTTAAGCGATGCACTAGTTTAGTATTTATTAATTTTCTACATAAATGTTTTAAAATTTTAGCAATTAACAGATAATAATGGACTTTACTAACTCGCTGGGACACCCTGTATAAATAAAAACAGCAATAATTTAGAAAAAAACTAAAAATATAATATTTATTATACAAGACGATAAAAAAAATGTTTTTCTATAAGTGAAAAGGTTAAGTTTACGAGTGACCAAGTCACGAGTGGACTTTTTTAGAGTATATAAACAATCTTTATCGTCGTGTATAATATTTCGTTTTATTTTGTACTCACCTACCAAAATTTCTTGTCCAAATAAAGAATATAAACAGTAGATAAAAATTACTTCATTTCACTTAACGATAAAAGCTACTTTATCCACTGAAATTAGTTGCTAAAAGCACTCTTTAACGTTGAGTACAAAATAAACCATTTTAAACTGTCGTGCATTCTCTTTTTCTGTTCCCACACATTTTGTTTGTCGTTGGTTCAATTATTTTGTCGTGGTTTAAATTTATACTCTTTTATGTGTGATTTTTTGACCGTTTTAAACACTTTTTGCCGGCCAATTAATTTAAATCCGCTGAATTATTGAAATATAAATCAAAATGTTGCGCAACGGTGATGATGAAAGTGAAACAATGGGAACAACAAAACGAAAAATAACGTCGAGTGCAACAACAAAACGAAGCTTGTGAAACACGACGCATCAAAGTGCAATCAAAACACTTTTAATTAATTTATTGGGAAACTTTAAATGTCATCTAGTTTGAATAAGTTTGCACTCGAAAGGCGGCTTTCCTGCATTTCTTCTTTTATTTCAATTTATCAAAAACTATGATAAATTGTCGATATTATTGTTAAAAGAAGACGACTACTAATTATTACTTGTTATCTATCACGACAACTTCAAGATTGTTGCGGTTTTTGTTCAAAATGAATGAATGATGATGATGACCTCTTTTCGTTACGCTAAATTAAACCAGAAATATTGACACTGGAAATGGTTAAAATAGCGTAAACGATTATAATTAAAATGTCAAATTCGTTAAGTCTGATTTAATGCAATTTTGAAACAATTTAAACTAATTACTTTATTTAGCGCAGCAATTTGGAACAAATGTTATATCGTTTAACAATTGAGATATAATTAAGTCAATTTAATTTAATTGAATCTTAGGTAAATTACTTATTGGTTTGAAGCATTCAACTAAAAGAAAGAGTTGATAGAGTTGATAGAAAGAAAAATTGTAATTAAACCTTAATATGTATACAGGCTGTTCCGTTTTTATTGTTACATATTTGAACAGGTAAAAGAATATTCAATTTTAAGACAAAAATTTCCTATAAACATGTATCAAAACATGTTTTGTAAAGGAGCTTCACCCTCTGAAAGGGGTGCTCTTTTAATGGGGTTGTATCGAAAAAACGCGAAAAAACTCTTTTTTGTAAAAAAAAACTATGTAATTTAAAATTTTGTTGCTGAAAGTGGCAAGAAACTTCAGCCAAAATAGTTAGAGTTTTTTATCCTAACCTCCATTTTCAACTTAATTTGCTAATATTTTGGCCCATTTGAGTGAAATTTTACTTGAAAAAGACAAAAATAATTTCGTTTTCGACCCCTAATTTGGGTATTTTAGCAAAATTTTGTGAAAAAAAAACAGTTTTGGCTCAAAATAATAATACAATTTTTTGCCTAATTTATTTTTGGGCATGTTTTGATCAAAAACAATTAAGATTTTTGTTCAAAAATAAGCAAAAAACGTCATTTCCTATCTAATTAGGAGATTACTCGGCTTATTTGAGCAAAATGTCGCAAAGGAAAAGTGCATTTTTAACTGAAAAAGTCAAAAATAATGTTATTTTCGAACAAATTTGGTCATTTTTTACTAAAATTTTGCAAAAACAGCTTTTAACTCAAAAACATGTTAAACGTTTTAAAAGGTACACTAACTTGGTGTTTTTTTGCTTGTGAATAAAATTTTTCGAAAAATTTTTAGGTCACCAAAATAAATCCAATAAAACAGACCAAAATAGAACAGTAATTTGAATCAAGTTTAGTGATTTTGAGGCCTATTTTAGGGAAATTTTGCGAAAAAAAAAGTTTTTAGCTGAAAAAACATGTTTTTACTCTCGAAAATGTCAAAAATTGCATAATTATCGATCTAATTTGGTAATTTTTGAAGCCTTTTTGAACAAAATTTTATACTAAAAAGGTTCAAGGATAATAGAAACGTCAACAATATATTATCATTGTCGATCTAATTTGGTAAGTTTTGATCTTTTTTGGGCAAAAAAAAAAACTCAGTTTATTAGCTAAAAAATGTATTTAACTGCTTAAAAAAGCAAAAATAGCACAATTTTTATCAATTTTTGGACCCGTTTGAACAAAATTTTGCAAAAAATGCATTTCTGGCTGAAGAACTTTCGTAAATGCTTGAGAAAGTAAAAAAACATCATTTTTTCGATTTAATTACGTGATTTTTATTTTGTCTCGACGAAGTCTTATTCAAAATTTGGGTTTTTATCTTAAAAACATGCTAAAACGTTCAAAAAAGCAAAATTAGTAGATATGATTTTTACTAAATTTGACTATTTTTTTCGGTAAAAAACACAACAAAACAAGTGTAACATGAATATTAAAAAGATTTTACTCAAAAAGAGTAAGTTGTATCGCAAAACGCAAGAAACCTCTTTTTTGTAAAACACTATGAAATTTAGAATTTTTGTTTTTGAAATACATGTTCATGGAAAACTTTCTACCTTAAAATTTAATATTCTATCACCTGCTTAAATTTGTAACAATAAAAATGAAACACTCTGTATACAGGGTGATTCAGCTAAACCCATTAAAAGTATCGTTTTAACAATATTTACCTCAAAATTTGTTCAGAGCCATAATAATTTCGTTATTTTAAATAAAAGGCAATTTTTATAATTCTATGGGATATTTTAACAAAATCTACCAAAATCTTTGTAAAAAGATCTAAATGTTGGGTTTAACCGGAACACCTGTAGGAAATCATGTTAGAAAATCTGGAAAATGGTGTTATTTAACTGTGCTAGTTATGAGTTAATTAATCCGGTGCTTCCCACACAAGCCAATCCAAGTTGGATTAATATAAGAGACATAATATTATACAATCTGATTATAACATTGTCCTATTGTTAAGCCATCGAATTCCAAATATTGTGAGACGAGTCTCTATGGAGATTCACACACACGAGTGAAGGCCATCATCACTCAAAAATTTTAACTTGGTTAATGATAGTGATTTGGTCTTATTGACGCTTTAACATTTCACATGTGGAAAACTGGAATTAAAAGTGATTATTATCATTATGAGAGACCAATTCTTGTTATACTTATTTGATTAAAGAACCGCAAAGGTAGACTAACCTTTATAAGGGACATTGTGCATGTTGAGATGTTGCAAACTGAAAATTTTTGCACCAGAAGTGAGTGTAATTGTCCTCGAAATCATCGAAATCGTGATTACTACGCCTTGGCCAATTTTTTGGACAATTTATCTACTTAACGATTTTATAACCGGCAATAAATTATCTAATTAAATGTTTAACGGAAATCCACTGAACTTTCATTAAACATTCTTAGTTTTAGGTTTCATTGTTACATAAATAATCCACAACTCCGCGATGAATCGTGGGTACATACACAATTTTATAGTCCATCATAAATTAATCGTAATTTATTAACGAAAAGTAAGAGTACAATGTCGTAATCGGTCTTCAAGGCAGGAATTTTTGAACCAAATCAATTAATTAAAAGATGACGATACTCATCACAAGTTAATTTGGACGAGATAAATTACCACAAACGCAACAAAAATTCCCTTTACTCAATCTAACATTTATGAGACAAAATGGTATCAGATAAATAAATCACAAACTCACGAATGCTAAAAATTTGCATAACTGGGTAAGTATAGTTATTTGAGTCGTGATTTTGTGATCGACTTGACATTAAAATTATTACAAAGTAACGCCACAGACTTAAAATTTTGATTAGATTATTAGTATCTGTTGCAAATTGCTGAGAAAACAACCATATTTTATATTCAGTTGCTAGGTAACAAGTGCTGTTACCTAGTAACCGAGCTAACAAAGTTAAAGAGACAGTTGCTAGGTAACGAGTGTTGTTACCTAGTAACCGAGCTAATAAAAACCATTTTGTATATGTAGTTGCTAAGTTGCCTATTTAGTTGCCTAGTAACCGAACTGGTAATTTAAATGTAATTAATTAGAGACCGAAAAATATAATTTGACAGGTGAAGAAAATTGATAAGCTTTGTTGCGATTGCAATTCCGGTTATGCAAATGTCTTGCTTAATCTTTCAGTCGTAAAAGATATCCTGCTGTTGATAATTGATTGCGACAAGTCTAAAAGCTACCGATTTGCTCCTAATGACAGTGTCGGAACAATAAATCTTGTATCAAAAATAATATTTATTGTTTTTGTAAAATAAATGTAAATTTGAATTTGCTACAGGTTATTGTTGTTTGCAATTAGCATCGTTATCGTGTTGAATGCATTATTTATATAAAATTCAAATAGTTACACACGAAAAAAATGTTGCTATTATTAGTGTGTCATTGAAACGGATAAAAATCAGCTGCAATAACTCATAATTTGTTATTGTTAATATGTGTAGGAAATTATCTAATATTTAAATAAATTGATTCGAGTTAATTGGGGGTTCTGTAAAACACGTAAGCTGCTAATCGTTTAAAAATTTACAAATTGTTCCTTGTCCTTAAAAACTTATTAGTGATTGGCCAGGGTCAGGAAACATCCGAATTTTTACAAGTAATTAGATTTTTTAATTTTTACAAAAAATCCAATGAAGCACCTTATGTTTCTTTGCACTTCTGGATGTAGTCTTTTAAAACAATGTTTTTATGCAAAACTTTTATTAGTCAATTTCGCTTAGTTTAAGAAATAAAAACTTTTTTTGACAAAAACATGCACTTTTTAAAAATCTATTACACAAAAACTAAGACAGCTAGAACAATTTTTTTTTACTTCTGCAAAAAAAGAAAGTACAGAATTTAAAGCTGTATCAATTTTTTAGTGTTTTGCATTTGTAAAGATTAATAAATTAAGTTTGTTAAAAGTTAAATAAGTTAAAAAATTTAAATAAAACACCTTATTTTTTTATTTTTGCATCTAATAGATTGATATATTTTCTATCTAAAAAATTAACTTTTAATGTCTAGAATTGATAAATAAAAAGATATTTAACATTCAATATTAATTGTAGCAACAATGCCTATCAATATCTGAGCATTGTTGATACTATAGCATCCATAGTAATTCCACCACGGATCCCTTATCCCTTGATTCATCAAGAGATTGTAAAAGTTGTTATAAATACTGAAATTCGACTTATTTTATTGTAAAAATAAAGAATAATGGTTTCAGTTTAACACAAATGTGATTATTAAGTAATATTTCTTCTATCTCTTGTGCAACTGTGCACTTTTTGGCTATTGAAACAATAGTAATTTTTTTTTTAATGTTTAACTTTAAATATCTTTTTAGTTATTGTTTATAAACACCTAAAAGTAAATAATTTTAGAAAGACAATTAAATAACCTTTTAAATGCAAAAACAATAAATAGGGTGTTCCATTTAAATTTTTCAAGTTTTTAAACTTTTAACAAACGCCTTCATTTTTTTAACTTTGCAAACGCAACACACCAAAAAAATGTTACAATCTGATAGCTTGTATCTTCTTCTCTGCGGTAGTAAAAAAAAATATTTCTAGATGTCTTAGTTTTTATGTAATAAATTTTTAAAAAGTGCATGTTTACGTCAAAAAAACATCTTGTTTTTAAAACTAAGCAAAATCGACCAATAAAAGGTTAGATTAGAAACATTGTTATAAAAATCTACATCCAAAAACGCTAAGAAGCGTATGGTGTTTCATTTAAAATCACAAGTTTGTATTGTAACTTATTTTTGAGACATGCTGTATAGTTAAAAATAATTTTAGTCGATGGACTAGATTCATATTTATCAATGTCCTATAATTTTTTTATAATTTTACTATTTAAAGGTCATAATGGACTTTTTCAACACGCTGGGACACCTTGTATTTATATTTTTTTAAAATTAGAGAAGAAAAACATTTCTACGTCACACGGGAGTAATATTACCTACTTCCCGGCTTTTACCTCGAGCACAATATCTATGTCTCAATTATAAAAGATTATTTTACTTCTTTCAGACGTAAACAACTACAAAAACACATTCCCGAGTATCCAAAAGAATTATAATAATTTTTAATGTCAAATAAATTTCTGATCAAAGTGAGCTGTTACTACGGAATTAAGTTGGCAACATTAAAAAAAGTGGACTAGAGATATGACAGTAAACCATAAAATTATGACGTTTGACAGATTTGTGGCCTACTTTACTTCACTTTGCAATATACAATGTTGCCAACTTATTACAAAGTCACAGGCCACTTTGATCGATTCTGAAATAATGTATAATGTTTATGATTCTTAGGTGTTAAAAGCTGACGGGAGAAATAAATTTAAAGCGTGTTTTCTTACATTTACCAGATCACGAAAAATCGTTATTGTTACTATATTACTACACTACTCCAGATGTAGATTAGCATTTAAATTGGTACTATTTATAGTATTTAAACACTCTTAAGGTGAATAAAGAAAAGCTAACGAACGTGAACTGAAACGCGAATCATAATCTCCTGGAAAGGTTACAAGACTAATTTGAAATTTGTTTAGGTTGTTATTTGATTTAGATGCGTGTGAAATTTGTTGCATCATGAGTTACAAAAAGCTCCATTTTGTTTCAATTTTGTGCAAAATCAAATAAATTGAATTGGAGTTGGGGGTCATAAACGAGAATTCGTGATGGATGAGATTTTGTGTCATACCCTTGATATTTCCATGGCCCGCCATAACAACAATAATTACTGCCAAATGTGAGATGAATTACGCTGATTGC
This sequence comes from Tribolium madens, assembly GCF_015345945.1. Lineage (NCBI taxonomy): Eukaryota > Metazoa > Arthropoda > Insecta > Coleoptera > Tenebrionidae > Tribolium > Tribolium madens. The sequence continues at coordinate 4,122,274 of NW_025400975.1, forward strand.
TTATTAACACAACGTCAACATGCGTTTTATGTTGACACTTGAACAATATGAGCCTAATTGACGATCGATTTTTTGCAAATTTAATTAGAATTGTTGCAATGACATGAGGGATCATAAAGAAAATTTTTTTTTTTGAAAACTTGAACTTGTTTCGATTTCAGTCTTGCACTTACATCCTTGAGTTTCTCTATTGTTACATTAGAATTAAAATTGTAATTGTGTGAAGTTATCTCATTTTTAAATGTCTTGTAAGGTATAGGTGGAGAGATGAGGGGCTTGGATAACGACCTTGACCCAGTGCACCGGAAAACGCATTTTTCTAATTGAGAGTGTAATCACAAAAAATGATATTTTAATTGTTACTTTCAAAATTTTTTTTAAAATTTAAATTAATTTTGTTATTAAGTCATTGCAATGACTTGGCAGATGATGTTGGCATTATCAGTTATAAAAAAAATTGTTCTAGCAAGTTGTTATTCTTTGTGGACGTATTTCATCAATGATTATAAATAAATTGAGCTGGCATTCCAATGTCAGCCATTTAGTATTCAAAGAAGTGCTTTTAATTACTCTTTACACGATGTTTACCCATTATACAAACCGATTGATACAATAAATCTTAGCGCAATGGCCGTTACTTAACTATTTTTGAAATTTCTTATAATAATTTCACTTTTTCTTTAATCTATATTATTGTTGAGAAAACTAAAAATTCCTAATAGTTTAAAAGTGGAGTATGGATTTTAACTGTTTTTGTATTTACTAGTCATTTTCTCAATAACTATTTACCGTAAAACAATGATCTTTTTTTTTAATAGGAAATTGAATGTGTTTTCTAATCATAACAAACATAATGGGGCTACTGATAATTTGGACAAAATTCCAAAAAATTGAACACTTCAATTGCACTCAAAGAAGTCTAGAAGACTTAAGAAACTGCATAAAACGTTATAAAAATTTGTGAATGAACAATTATACAGGGTGTGTCAGAACTAGCCTCCCAGAGAAAAATTTCAAGTAAGATAAGAAACCAGGAATATGGGAAAAATATTTAAAAAATTATATTTCGCAAAAAATTATGACATTTATTTTTTGACTTTTGACATTTTTTGTTTATTTAATAATATATACTGATGCTTTTGTATCTGTTTTTATTATAATTATTTAGTAAGGATGCAAAAATTTTGCCAAAAAAGCCACAAATAACATTAAACAAAGTTACAATTTAGGATTCATCTTTCTTGTTTTCTCTTCTAATAGCCTGTAACAAAAAAAAAAAAATTCCAACAGAAGTCAAATTCATTGTTTTAAAGTTTTTGACTCGTAATTATTTAAATGACATTTCAGATCCAGGGCATTTTACAAAGACAAAATTTTGCATTTGTTAAAATCTTTTAGTTTTTAACAGGGCAACTGTACATCAAAAACAGCAAAAATTAAAAATTTTAAAATTTTAAAATTGACCGAAATGTGGTTCTAAGATGTAAAAAAACGTTGAAGAGAAACGCAAAATATAATATTTTTGGAAAATTTTGAGATTTCCTGTCAAAACCGCAATTTTTCTTTGGTTCAAATTAATACCAATTCAGATAGCGTTAAAAGATGGCGGGCGCATAAGAGCGCGAACTTCAAAAAAATATGTGGTATACCCACATAGGTTTATAGAAATACTCGTAGAAATATCTGAATATAAGTAAACAAAAAGTAAGTGCGGCAAAAAATGTCTATTAAAAACAAAAAATGTTATTAGATGGCAGGCGTAAAAGAGCGCGAGTTTTAAAACATAAAGAAAAAGAAATGCCAATGTCTTAACGTTGGCACCACATTCATGATAATTTTAACAAAGGAAGTTTAGAGTTCCGATTTTTTGAAGTAATTTGAATGTCATTATCATTAAACATCAACACAAAATATGGTCTAAAAAAATTTAGAGAAAAAACACCAAAAAAGGAACAAATTCGGTACCGCTAACAGTTTTTAGAAATTTGGAAACGAATAGTTCGCAAGCAGGAAGTTAGAAAAAAGGCCGGTTAAAATGTAGACGCAATTTGTAATGCAGGTTTGCTAAACATTCTCAATTTTTAGCAAAAAATTGACAAGAATACAAAATAAACATAATGAGAAAGAACCTCGGAAAGAACATGTTTTTGAGGAACGAATTAAAAAAGTAACAATTTTGAAACTAAAGCTGAAGAAGAATTAAACTAAAATGCATCAACTTTGAGCCCATTTCAATAAATTACACAAAATGTATTGCCAATTGTCATAATACCTACTTGTATCTTTTGCCAAATAACTTTTTTTGTTTGTATATAAGTTCTTTTTCTTCAAAGTTTTTTGACTTGGTAATTCCCATTTAAAGAAAAAACAGACTTTATGTGTATCCCAGAGTAGGTACACTGGCGGACACGGAATTTTGGACGATTTGTCACTCGAGTGACATAACAATGTAAAACGGGCCTTAGGCAACTAAACTCATTTTCGGTTTTTGCAATTTTTATCCTGATAGCTAGACAAAAAATGATGACAACAAATCCAAAAAATTTATTGAACTTACATAAAAACACTTATTGCTGGCATTATTGTTTCTGAAAATCGACGCCAAACAACTAAAACTTTCAAGTTTCAAACGTCAATCATAATGACAATAAAGCGTGCTTACATTAACATTTTTTGAACTGACATAAATTTGATGTCCAAAATTCTTTGTCCGCCAGTGTACTAGGGAAATAACTATAAGTAAAAATAAGATAAGTTGAACAAAATATTAATAAAAGGTAAGTGCCACAACATTTTTAATTTTTTTTTAAACATTTTTGCATTTACTAGAAGCTTTTTTTTTGTTTGAACAGTCTGCAAATAAATGTTTCAATAAAAAAATAGTCTCCGATATCTCCGGAACCGTTACTTTTGGGACCCAGGTTTATTATAATTTTTTTGTTTATTTTCGTCCATACTATTACCTCTTTATTGGTCGATTTAAATATTTTATTAAAGTGAATAAAAATGTATTTATGTAGACAATTTGATTTTATTTATTGGCAAATAAATCGATGAAAGTAAGTACTGGAGCCATCATGTTTATGTCCTTTCACTATTTATAGACAAGAATGCATCCGATAATAACAAATGGATTAAGCCACATTCTTGCTGAAGACCGGTTAATTTATTGAAATTAAGTTTTAGAAACACGAATTGCGTCAGAAGCAAATAGCAAAACGCCTTTTTCCAAATATGTGTATTAATGACAAGTTTGTAACAATACATTTATTTCTTGGGAACAATTTTATTGACACAATTTTCAATGATTGCAACTAATGAGGTAACATAACTTGTAAACTCAGCAACATTGTTGTCTCGACATTCTGCAACCATCACTTTCAGATCTTGGAGAAGATCTCCGGCTTTGTTCACTTCAGATTTAATTTGTTGAGGCAAAGAAATCGTTGCTAGATTAATTTTGTTAAGCACGGGCGAAATGCACAAAATACTGTCCCCACAAACACCCAATTCGTGGTCGAGACGATGGACCGAATTCATAGTCACATCGACGGTGTATTTGGAGCCTTTCAAAACACCGGCAGCTTCTTCAGTTTTGTCATTTACACAGCCACCCAAACGGTTTTCGAATAAATCACGGAATTGGCTTATTACTTCGCGTTGGCCTTTAATACAAGATGAAATGTCAACATGGGCGCTGTGACCGATTTCCTCCAATTGATCGATTTCAAAATCGACAGTTTGGTGCATAGTTTCGATGTCCATTTTTCCTAAATTGTCAATATTGTGGCCGTAGACGGCGATGTCGGTGTAGTACTGACTGAAATCATCTTCAGCTGATTGGATGTTACCGAGGACGAGGGAGTAGAGGTTGTTTAGTTTGGTTTTGGCTTCATCGATGATTGATGATTGGGAGACTGAAATTTGCTGAAAATTGATTTAAATTTAAAAAAATCTGAATTAATCATCTGACATACCGAAAGTGTTAAAACTAATATGACAAGATATACGTTAAACATCTTGTTGACTAAATAATGAAATAGAATTAAGCGATGTTTTATAAAACACTAAATGGATTAGCGTTAATTTTTTATCTAAATAATAGATTAAAATTTATATTGCTGAGATCAGCTACTTAATAAGATGATTTATCTTTTCTGAACATCTGCGACCGGTTAAAATGCTCTATGACGAGAAATTTTCCACATATGGAAGCATTTTGAGCGTTTCTAGCACAAAAAAGGGAAAATTGTAAATGTTTCTTTAGCCTAAACTACAACGCTAATTGACTTCATCTTTTTGCTGTTCGATAATTAAAAGTGAATTCATTTTTTTATACAGGGTGTCCCAGCGAGTTGAAAAAGTCTATTAGTGACCTTTAAATGGTAAAATTAAAAAAAAAATTATATAAGACATTGATAGATACTAATCTAGTCCATTGCCTAAAATTATTTTCAACTATACAGCATGTCTCAAAAATAAGTTACAACACAAACTTGTGTTTTTTTAAATCAAACACTATATGTTTCTTAGCGTTTTTGTATGTAGATTTTTATGACAATGTTTTTAAGCCAAACTTTTATTGGTCGATTTTGCTTAGTTTTAAAAGTAAAACATTTTTTTGACGAAAACATACACTTTTGAAAAATTTATTACAAAAACTAAGACATCTAGAAATATTTTTTTTACCACCGCAAAGAATAATAATAATAAGCTATAAGGTTGTAACATTTTTTAGTGTGTTGCATTTGCAAAGATAAAAAATGAAGGCGTTTGTTAAAAGTTCAATAACTTAAAAAATTTAAATGGGACACCCTACTTATTGTTTTTACATTTAAAATATTATTAAATTGTCTTTCTAAAATTATTTACTTTTAAGTGTTTATAATCAATAACTAAAAAGATATTTAACGTTAAACATAAAAAAACTATTGTTTCAGTAGCCAAAAAGTGTATAGTTGCACAAGAGATGGAAGAAATATTACTTAATAATCACATTTGTGTTAAACTGAATCCATTATTCTTTATTTTTACAATAAAATAATTCTAATTTCAGTATTTAGAACGACTTTTCAACTTTGGATAAATTAACGGATAAGTGATCCGTGGTGGAATTACTATGTTTGCCATAGTATCAACAATATTTCAAGAGACATTGTTACTACAATTAATTTTGAATGTTAAATATCTTTTCATGTATAAATTCTAGACATTAAAAGTTTATTTTTTTACATAGACAATTTATCAATCTACTTATTAGATGCAAAGATAAAAAATAGGACGTTTCATGTAAATATCTTAAGTTATTTAACTTTTAATAAACTTCTTAATTTATTAATCTTTACAAATGCAAAACACTAAGAAATTGCTACATCTTTCAATTCTGTACTTTCTTTGCGGAAGTAAGAAAAAATTTGTTCTAGCTGTCTTAGTTTTTGTGTAATAAATTTTTAAAAAGTGCATTTTTTCGTCAAATAAAACGTGTTATTTCCAAAACTAAGCGAAATCAACTGATGAAAGTTTAGCGTAAAAACATTGTTTTAAAAAGGGTTGTTTTTAAAAGGCTTCATCCAACAATGCAAAGAAACATACGGTGTTTCATTGAAAAAAACACAAGTTTGTATCGTAACTTATTTTTTAGACATGCAGCATAGTTGACAATAATTTTAGGTGATGCACTAGATTAGTATCTATCAATGTCCTAAACAATTTTTTTCTAATTTTACCATTTAAAGGTTTTTAAAGTTTTTGCGACAAACGCATTTACAGTTTATAAAAAATATATTTATCGCGTTTTTTCAAGAAGTTATCACGAGCAAACTATCAAGATTATTGTTATAAACCATATATTGGCGTAATCAGCGAGACAAAATCTATAAAATGATTAAACAAACATCTGCACCTAAATGAGATAGGTTTATAGCAATATTTTTAAACTCTTCAACGATTCCAGAGTTGTAAAATGTTTACTTGTTGTAAATTAGGCTAAAATAACGCTCTAGAATGACTAGATTTGCAATTGTTCGTATGTAAAATGTTCAGGTAAATCGATTGGCGTCCAAAAATCAAAAAAATTTCAAGCAGCACTCTTTGCATATATCAGTAATTTTCTTGATAACTGTTTGTCGTAGAACAATGATCTTTTTTTATATGATGGGAAATTAAATGTGCTTTCTAAACAAACTAAACATAAGGGACTACCACCAATAATTCCGGAGTTATTGACGATTGACCGATTCGGGTACTGAAAATTCACCAAAGTCTTGACAAAAATAAAAAATCGAAAACTTCAATATTTGACTAAATGACGATTTTTGCGCTTCAGGGTCTCAAAAAATTGCATAAAACGTTATTGGATCGAATATAAAAAACTTTTTTTTTAATTTCTTGCAATTTGCATCTTTGAGCAATTTGCAAAAATATTCAAAATATCACTCTCTATACCCAAAAATACACCGAAAACAATGCAACTGATTATATTCATTTTTAACGCTTTTATTTATTTTATTTTGAAATAATCAACGTTTTTTGGATGTTCTAACAGCACCGTAGCGCTCTGAAATCGATAAAATCTTATAAAAATCGAATATGTAGTTTCAATTTTGAAAAATGATAATAAAAAAACAATTAAAATATTATACACGACGATAAAGATTTTTAAAAAAGAGACTTCGTCACTCGTAAACTTAATCTTTTCACTCGTAGATAAACAATTTCTTTATCGTCTTGTATAATAAATAACTACATTTTGCATTTTTTTAACGAAAATCTTTTTTTTAATAAAAAATTTAATGGTTTTGGTGAAAAATAGGATATTTGTAGTTTGACTTCAAGTTTTCGCCATTCGGTGGATAATTTAAAGGTAATTTCAACCATTTATTAAATCTATTTTTAAAAGCATACCTAGTTTACTGTTAGTTTACTTCACAAGGCAATAATGTTTTTTCATAAGACGAGAAATTTAAAGTGCTTTCCAACGGTACTAACCATAAGGAATTACGAGTACTGGTTCCGAAGTTATTGAGTATTGACCATAGACGGTTACAAAAAGCAGCCAAAATTAAAAAAAAATTAAAAAAATTGCAAACTTTAAAGACTGACTAAATGACGTTTTTTGTACTTTTACCGACTTTAAAGGCTCAAAATAGTGCAAAAAACGTTTTTTGACGATTTGGTTTAGTATTTAAAAAAAAATTTAATGAAATTTTTTTTTAGATTTTTGCTCTGGCTGTTTAATTGATGTGAACATTGTTCGAATAAGAAGAAGATAGTAAAATAATGGAACATAAATCTATTGTTGTTAGGATTAGTAATTTAAACCTGATCAGGAAATCATAGCCTGCAGTTCTGTAATAACCAATTTTTTCTCATCTCCAATAAAAAATTCGTTTCAGCACAGTTCTTCACATTTTACCAATCCAATTACATAACACCGACCCTGAACAATTTCATCCATGCATTTACTACTTTCATTTACCGAAAATTTGGTCCTAAACCACTCGAAATCAGACACGAAACCCTTCTAAACGACTTAATAATTTCGTTAAGGTCATCTACTCCCCCGCTTGAAACTCAAAGAAAGGACCTCAAGAACGCGCTTCAAAGGTAAATAAATAAACACCACGATGTTACATTATTACGCATAATGCAAGAAAGATGCCCCCTCTATGCCCATCTCCCACCTGAAGGTTTGGTATAAAAGACAGTGTTTATTAACAGCATCCCATCGCTCTGTGTACAGTGACGAATTTTAAGGGTTAAGTGGTGTGTTGGTTTTTGCATGGTTTGTGTCAAAACCAGGACATGATAATTAAGGTAAGGAGGGAAAAAAATCCAATTTTAGAAAAAAAATAACGATGACATTTAGAGTAATTGTGTCTCGAGTAAAGAAATTAGTGGTGAATGCCAGTGCACGAGTTTTACACCGATAAAAGCATCACGTTGCGAAATTTCCGTTGAAAATGTCATCAAATAAAGGCAATTACACAATTCTTAAATACACCCCATTATGAGAGTTTGTAAAAATTAATTAACGTCGAATGAGTTTTTAAGATCGATGCACGCCAAAAATTTATTCATTTATTCAAATCATTACAAAAAAGTAAATTTTTTTAGTAATTTTTCCACAATTTATACAATTAAAATATCGTAAAATGCAAATACCTTTAAGAAAATAGCATAAATTACGGAAAAACGCATACATGATTAACTATTTGTACAAGAATAAAGTATTTACTTTGAACTGCACATATTTTAAATGTAAATAAGCATAGCAAAAATTTTAATAAGAAAAAAATTACATTTCTAAAAAGGTGTATTGCACGACAAAATAAAACAAAACGTCAGAAAAGAAGAATGCACCATAACAAAAAACAAAACAAAAATTTAGAAATAATTATTTAAGGCCAATATGTGAAATAGTAGATTACATACTGAGGTGGGAGGTGTTACTAACGCAAAGCGCTGAGGTTAGCAACAACCACCAAAGTCTGTATACCATTCTGGCACAGTCATTTTCCTTAAAGAACAGAAAGCCAATAAAGAGTTTATTAAATTTAGAAAAACATTATATACCTATGACAGTTCGGGTTGGGAAGTGATCATTTCCCAACTTGAACTGTCATATTAAGTGACCACTTCCCATTTTTTGTATCAATTATTGTTAAATAAAGTTGAAATATCAAACTTACCAAGTTTTCAAATGTGAAAAAAAAACTTCTCGTCGTTATATACATTTTATTATTATGTTATTTTATTTTATTTATTATCCACTATTTTGATAAGCTAATTTACCGAAAAGCTAATTAATTAATCTTGCAATCTTGTCAAAATACCAGTAGCTGATTTAAGTTAATTAATTTAGTAATGTCAGTACTTCGCGTTGAAGCAAATAAAAGCATCACACCTCACGTCAAGCATGAAATAATAGGTCCATTGTGCAGTATTAAAACATTAATTAAGAGATAAGACGATTTGAATTCTCGGCCATGGGCTACATTACAAATTACAAATGTTATCTTTTGGGTAATTTATACTGTAATTATTTCCAATTAAATTGTATACAGGGTGTGAGAAGTTATTTACATTTTTACACTAGTAGTGCGAGTAGGATGACTAATTATTTATTTGCATTGTTAAAACCTTGAAGGAAAGCCAAAATTCTTAAAAAAAAAACACTTCTTCGCCTCATCCTACACACTTCCGCCAAAAAACGGCAAGGCCTCGTCATTAATCAAATAATTAATAGAATCACTTTTCGATAAATCATCTCGAAGGCCGACTTCCTCTCATTAAGTAAAATTTTCAATCATGTAGAATGGTGCAACGAAAATGCATATATCGAAGAAGGCCTTGAATGGTACCGAACGGTAACCACAATTCATCAAAATCATTCGTGAGGAATGAGTTATGATAGTACCGGTTTTACAATAAGTACTACCAAGATGCAACTTCATTAAACTGTGAAATTAATTGATAATATCGAGTTAGGTGGTCATAATTGTAAAATACTGAATTGTTACAAGTCAATTACAAGCAATTAAAAGACTTCATGTTTCGATTTATTGATGAATATTAATTCATTAATTTTATTAGCAAAGTTTATTTTTGTTGTAGGTGGCGGTTACTTATGTCAAGGCTGATTGTTTTTAACATTTATTGAAACAATACGAGTTTATTTTATTTGCTGTTAAGCTCTTAGAACAACAATAAAAGCCATAAAAATCATTCTTTATCCGCAAACGTCACAAAAGTGGCCACTTTTACGACTAAATGTCACAAGGAAGAGTTTGATTTTTGCGCCTAAACGTTTTTTAGTTTTATTATTGCTGCTTTGAGGGGTACATTGTAGATCATCAACATTTGACATTTTGCACTACTAACTGCACTAGTTAAATTAATCACGATGACTCCTAATAACGTAATATACTATTATTACACTTACTTGTTCGAATTTTATTGCGAAGATTTGTTTCGTTGCAAAAACTGTTCTTTTCTAATGAGAATTGCTGAAATATTATTTGTCCTCGAGAATTCCCTCAATTCAGCAATTAAAATTCATATTATTTAAGCAAAACAATTTAACGTAACTCATTGTTTTGTGAGCCAACATCACACTCCCACGGCCCAAAAGTCAAATCATTGCACACGAATTATTTCACCATCTCGGTTTGCGTCATCGTGATATATATTTTGTGAAAAGTATTTCTAATTGCCAGCAAGGATGTTATATCTGAAAATCTTCCATCCATCACTCGGCTTTCAGTACCAATTTCAGGCGTATTGTGTAAGAGATGCGATCGCGGATGTTCGGAGTTTCTTCACTGAAACAATGATCAATTACGCTGAAATCTGTAATTCAGTAGCGTTGGGTCAAGAGCATGGGCTTCTTAGAAAGTTTCAGAGCTTGTGGTCGCATCCTTCCGTCCATTGTAGACCACTGGAGCGCTCACCAGCCTTAACCTATGAATCCCCTGATCACGACTATTCAAACTAAGCATCCGGTTACAGCATGCAATGCTCGGATTGAACTTTATTGCAAGCATGCCATATGTGGGAAGTCAAATCGGGGTTAATAATAAACAATCGCAATAATACGAAAAATTCAACTAAAAGAATTGTAACTTTTTTTTTTCACACCAAGAAAAAGGAAGAATCTTTGCTCGTCTTCAGCGGTTTAAAATCAAGTCAAAATAATTGATTTCTTGGTGTAATCAATCATGTCAAGTGTAGGTGTATTGACTTGTCGTTTATTATGCTGATGGTGAAAGACGTCCGTTTCGTATAGTTTTCAAATTTTGACGTGTAATTAGATGTTACCTAATACATCTTTGTATGCGTAATTTTATGATCTGTCAGAAACGGCTACCGTTTAAGATTTATTAGCAAATGCGCGGTTTATGGACACTTAACTTTGGATTATGTGGTGTTTAGTAGTTTGCGATTAATTATTATTGAAAAAAATTAATTAATTAGAATACTAAAAAGCGGTGAAACAAAAAAATTTGTTTGTGAAAAGAAGAGAATAGTTTTTCATATTATGCTAAAAGACGGTAATATCAGTTTTAAAACGCCGTAAATAAGCTTAAACTTAAAAAATCCTATTTAAAAAAATATGAAATAAAATGTAAATCATTTTGGTAGCAGTGTAATTAAAAAAAAATAGTTAATATTTATATACAGGGTGAGTCTTAACTTGTTCGCTTAAAATTAGGGAATGAGATTTCTTATAAGGAATAGTCGAAAAAAGTTTTTAGTTACCGAAATACGGCATTATTAAAGCACTATTCAACTTTTAAATTTTAATTAAATTATACCAAGATTATCATTAGACATTCACTTCCTTAATTTGACATTCGGTAATGACAGTGAATAATGAGTAAAATGCAAAATAAGTTAAGTAAAACTTTTATTCTTTTTGGAGATACTCTCATAAAATTGCAAAAATCAAAAGTCCTTTTTGACTGTAATTACATAAAATGTTTTTTTTATAATCCGGATAAAACTGATTTTTTTTTTTTAAATTTGGTAAACAGAACGAGTTTTTTATCCGACAAATTCATCGCCGCTTTTTTTATACAGAGTGGGCAAGAACTTGTTAAAAATTGAAAATTGTTAAAAAAAATTATCTATAAAAATTTCGAAGTTATGAGAATTTGAATTTTGCACTTTGACTCTATTTATCTCTGAAAATTATTTTACATGTTTTTTTGCTACAGGCTATTAGAAGAAGAAAAAAGGAAGCTGTATCCTAAATCTTTATTATCTTTACTAAATAAGTACAAAAAAAACGTATACAAGATCATCAGTACCATTAAATAGACATAAAAAATGTAAAATGTAAAAAATTAAATGTCAAAATATTTTGTCATATAAATTTTTTAAAGATTATTTCCATGTTTCTAGTATCTTATCTTACTTAAAATTTTTCTCTGGGGCGCGAGTCCTGACACACCCTGTGTATGAATTAAATTATCTGAAGAAATACACAAAATTGAAAACTTCAAGAAAATGTGTTCAAAGTTATTTTCACTACTTTCAATAACGTTTCAGTATTTATTGTTCTCCACAAGAACGACCTAAGTAAATTAGAAATTTTCAATTTTTCTCGATTTTTTAAAAAAAAGTATTGTTTTATTTTTTTGAAATTCTTCATTTTTGAACTTATTCGTAATTGTTTATAACGTTTTCTATCACTGTCGCTATAGAACATTATTTATTTATTATTATTTTTGTTATTTTTTTATTATTTCTAAAATTTAGAAGTTAAATAGTGTTTTTATCAGCCAATATCTCGGTAACTAAAAAACTTTTACTAGAACTTTTTTACTATTCGTTATTATTGATAAAAAAGTATCATTTCTTAAGTTGAAACATCCTGTATATGAAAAATATTTTTTTTTTGTATTGAGCAAAAAAACGCTGAATGTCTCTAAACATATTGTTTTTATTTTAATAAATTTAATAAAATAAATTAATTATTTATAAAAAAAATGGTTACATGTTTCTAAGTTTTTATTATATGGACTAGATATTTTTCCTCGTGATGTTCCAGTTAACAGATCAAAATTTATGTGCTAGTAAAATTTTAAAGTTCATTGCAGAACCACTAAATTTATTCCCACATTCGAAATATGATATAAATCTTTATTAGTGTTAATTGCTATTGAGTCTTTATGACGTTACCGCCTACATTTTCCATTTATGGAGGAAGCACGCCTCAAGTATTTACCTACTGTTGAAGAGAATTCTATTTTTTGTTGTTTTCCTCATTTAAACCATAAAATATTTATTCACTTATTTATTTCCAATCATAATTAATGATAATCTGCTTGTGATTAATAGGTTTTGAAACAAAGTTACTTAAAATCAGACTCAAATTGCTGAGGATAATCAAGGTCAAAACATACAAGAAATTACACATAAAATACCATAAATTCACGCAATAATAATTAAACCAACGACAAATAAAATGTTTTATTTTTGTACAATGCATAACTTTATCGTGAAAAAAGTTTCTATCTGTAAACGTGACAAAAATGGCTTTTTTATGACTAAATGACACAAATAAAGATTTTACCCTTCAGCCATCAAGCAAAAATTTTATTTTTGCGCCTAAGCATTTTTACTTTTACCATGACATTATTGACATTTACTATTGTTGTTTCTTTTGCTGCTTCAACACTTTCTGGTGAGTTACATTGTAGATCATCAACATTCGACATTTTGTACTACCAACTGCACTAGTTAAATTAATAAACACTTTCGAAAATTTCAAATTCCGATACTGACGCGTGATTTTGTTTATAAGGTTATAATTTTATTACTTGCAAAACAACCTAATTATGTTGTTCATTTACTTGCTATTTGCCCCACTACGTTTGACTTCGCTACATAAGTATTACTTTTACCCCTAATAACATAATATACTATTTCGTCAGATTTTGTCGTTCTGAAGCATTTTATTTGTCGTTGGTTCAATTATTCTGTCCATTTTGCAACAAATAAAAAATATTTCTCTTTAAATTGCGACTATGACTATAAATCATTCGTATTAATTGTTCAAATTGACGCTTCCACTTTCTTTTATGTTTTCGTATGGCAATTGACAGACAATCAAAAGTAGCTGTGTTACTTTGTAAAATATAAAGCTTCTGATGATGAGGAATATAACGCAACAATACTTGGCTTTTATTGTTGTGTCATTGTAACAAGAGTCACTAGAGAACGTTATTCTTTGTGTTTATAAATTTTGTTAAATAGAAATGTTTCGATTTGTTTAAAACTTTTCTTTTAATATTGTTATCGCGTGGTCAGATTACATAAACTAGAGAAAGGCTTGTTGGAATTTTCAGTGTCCAAAAAACCGAAGAAAAACTCTTGTTCTAGTTACTAATGCAAATTATCGTTAAAAACTCGGAACTAATAAATTGAGAATACGTTTGTTTGGATAAATATTATGATTATATCGAGTGATGACACGTTTATGAAACAATTTTTTCTAATCACAATTATGCATGAACTCACGCATGCTGAGGTTGAAAAGGTTAGATGGTACACCTGCTGTTGTGCTCTTCTCAAATCAGTTTTGCCATAATTAGGGTTCAAATATTAATGGTTATTTAATTATTTTACGTGTACTTGTTGAATAATATAGGAAATATTATTTATAATCGTTTTTACGAAATCGCCCATTAAAACATTTTTTTTGGTTGGTCATTAGTGCAATTGAGCCAATATCTGATTCCCGGTTACATAATTATTGTAATTACAGGGAATTAATTAGTTTGGAAAATGTCAATTCGATTCGCACAACAAGGGCGATAAAAGCTCCAATAAAATGCATTGTTGTTGATAGTTATGTAATACTGCATAAAAAATGTCGTAAATATTTGTACAACAGCGACAATCCCATTATATTCATCCTGTCGGTCTATAATTTTTCAGCAGTAACCTTTAAAGAATGCCTCAACGATGAAGGCATGAATACAAATACATTTTATCCTTGAGTTGAAATCAGTCAAGTAACATACTTTCAATTTAGTGGAAGTAAAGCATGCAAAAATAACAACCACACCCTCAAGCAATTAAGCTTCTTTCCGTATACATACATATTATTCAATCACGAAGAGAATCCTGTTATAACAATGTCCTTGGTCGTCGCAATAACTACAATCAATAATTTATTTATCAGACGACGAACCTCTTCAAGTATCTGTTTTTTAATTATGTTTTACTGGACTTAAAAATAACTTATTTAAACAGTCCTCCGGAATGACTTGTACTCCAAACATATTATTTAACTTAAAAATATCGTTTTTAAAGACATTTTAGACGTAGGTGTAAAAATCTCTAAAACATAATGATAAATTTGTAGTGACAGAAACTGTGTTTTTTGTTAGTTTAATTTTTACAAATATTACTCATCTCTTAAATTAAAGTAAATACAATTTCAAGCAGTTTTAAAGACAAAAACAATTAATTAATAATAAAACAGATAAAGGGTGTCCCAACAGGAAGTGTAATTTTAATTTTTCAAAAACAAACTTATTTTTTTGTAATTAAAGATTATATTTTGATTTTAAAATAAAGTTCGAATTGCCATTAAACATGGCATTCTTTTTCAGGAAAGCTTTCTTTTACTGAAGTTTTGGACATTTTTACATAAAGAGCAAAAGATAAAAAAAAAACAAAATGCCTTAATCATTTTGGGAAGGTGTGGTTTACTAATTTTAAACAAATAATTACTAATGAGTATTAAATAATAAATATACCAAATTATGTAAAAACTAATTTTTATTTAAATTGTTGGTGTTTTTTTTTTATAACAATTTTTTCTTTCTGTGTTACAGATTTCAGCAGCTTTATGCTGCTTAATAGCAGCAAATTATGCTGCAATCGCTCCCGGACAAAATGCTTATCTCCCTCCCAAAGACGGATACAAATACGAAAAACCCTCAGTGCCATTCCCTCCTCCTCAACCTCCAAGACCTCCATCTCCGCCAACTCAACCGCCATATAGACCCCCAGCGCCCACTCAACCCCCCTACAGGCCTCCAGCGCCCACCCAACCCCCCTACAGGCCTCCAGCACCTCCCACTCAACCTCCTTATAGACCACCAGCACCGCCTCAACCTCCAAGACCAACCTACGGTCCACCTACTCCACCTCCCTATAGACCTCCAGCACCGACTCAACCTCCCTACAGACCCCCAGCACCTCCAACTCAACCCCCATACCAACCTCCATCAAGACCACCACCGGCTACAGTTCCCCCTAAGTTTCGCCCAACTTCCCCTCCACGACCACCAACCGGACCGCAATATTTGCCACCAGAACGTCCAGGTTTTCCAACTTCACCTCCTTCGTACAGACCCCCATCGCCTCCAACTCCGCCTCCTTATAGGCCTCCAGCGCAAACTCCTCCTCCATATAGGCCTCCATCTCCTCCAACTCCGCCTCCGTATAGGCCACCTGCGCAAACTCCTCCCCCATACAGGCCTCCTTCTCCTCCCACTCCACCTCCGTATAGGCCTCCTGCGCAAACTCCTCCTCCATACAGGCCTCCATCTCCCCCAAGTCCACCTCCGTATAGGCCTCCATCTCCCCCAACTCCACCTCCGTATAGGCCTCCAGCGCAAACTCCTCCACCTTACAGACCAGGCCCATCACCAACACCACCACCATACAGACCAACTCCTGGACCGAGACCATTGCCAGGTCCAAGTCCTGGAGGAGACGGATCCGTAATAATTTCTCAATTTTTTTCTCTCAGGTTTTTCAACAATTTTTTGTAGGAAACTCACGATCATCATCACCACGTACCTGGCATGCCTTTTGATTTCAGTTACGCTGTTAAAGATGATCATTATGGTAACGACTACTCACATAATGCCATCAGTGACGGAGATCAAACTAAAGGAGAATATAGAATACAATTACCTGATGGTAGGACACAAGTGGTTAAATATACAGCTGATTGGGCTACTGGTTTCCATGCCCAGGTAAAAATTTTCGTAATTTTAAAACACAAACTAATTTAAAAAATTTAGATAAGTTATCAAGGACAACCGACGTATCCGCAATACCCGGGACGCCCCAGTGGTCCAACACCCAGCGGACCATCATACCCAAGTGTTCCTTCATACCCTAGTGGACCTAGCAGACCAAGTGTCCCGTCTTACCCTAGCGGACCCAGTGGCAGACCGTCTTTCCCTAGCACACCTAGTAGACCTAGCACCCCGTCGTTCCCTAGCATACCCAGCAGACCTAGCACGCCTTCTTTCCCGAGCACACCTAGTAAACCGTCGTTCCCTAGCACCCCGTCCTTCCCTAGTACACCTAGTAGACCTAGTACTCCCTCATTCCCTAGTCCACCCTCTGGTGGTTATCCCAGTGGAAGACCAGCAGGCCCATCGCCCTCATTCCCTAGTCCACCTTCTGGTGGGTATCCCAGTGGAAGACCTGCAGGTCCATCGTTCCCCACTCCAAGCAAACCGTCTTTCCCTGGTACGAGTACGAACCAAATCACCCAACAATACGCCCCTGGTGGTGGATACAAATACTAAATGACACAACGATTGAAAATCCACACTGCCTTATCGAGTGTTCAAATGAATTCAAGTTGCAATAGTTTTTAATCGCGCTTTTTAGCAAAACTTGTGATGCAATTTTTTGTTACCCTTTGTACAGGCAAATCTTAGATTAATGATTGTATATTTTAGAGTTTCTTGTATTTATTTTAGTACTTATTTTTTGATGTGAATATTTTGAAATCACGTTTGAAAAGTCAGTTATTCATACTTTTGTCAAAACTTTTCTATTTATTCTTTGATATTGTATCATACTGTAAAATGTATAATACGAATGCAATGTACTATAAAATAAATTTATTTTTATACTGACAGCTTTGTAATTTATTATTACAAAAGAGAACTTAAAAAAAACATATAATTAATGTTTTTATTATAATAATAAACATTTATGTTTAAAAATCAAATGTAAAATTAAGTTAACTATGCAACCAACAATACACCCAAAAATCTTTTTGGGAATTCCCGGTTAACTTGTGTGTTTTTGAAACAAACAAAAAACGATTAAAAACCTGTTGTAAGTTGCATGACTTTATTTATAATACTTCTGACTACAATTTCACAGACATAATAGGAGTTTTTGTATAAAATAAAAAAAATTACGATGCTAAAATTAATGTGTACAATTTTTCCATTTTGATTGAATAATTTGAAGGTAAAGTTGATAATCCATCTGACTTGTGTAACACCGCAGATTTTTCCATTATATCATATCTGTTTGGACTAAAAAATAAAAAAACTGACTCTAGACTCAATGTAAAATTGTTCAAAACTTACCTAGCTTTTTCCTTTTTATGAAACAACATCGTGTACCTACTTAAAACAGGGGTAAAACGACAGGGTGACAAATCATTAACGTTAAGTCGCCTAAAAGCAAATAAATAACAAGAGAAACCACTTTAAAAATAATTTACTTGTAAAAATCGTCATCTTCTCCACCCCAGCCGTAGAAATGATTGGACAAACCATTGATTTTCTGGAAATGTTGCGACGAAATTGCCACAACTCCGCCAAATAGTGTCAAATACGGTAAATTAAATCTAAAAAAGACAATAACACAACAAAAATTAAAAAGTAAACAGTTTAAATTACCTAAAAGTATCCACACTACTAGACATGTGTCTTGGTTTGCTCACACACCCATAAATATTCCCACTGTTTAGTGGCAGAAGATCAACGTCATGTAAAATAAGGCAAGGAAAATCCATATCAATTGCGACTTTAGCCCCAAAATTGAGCATTTTTGCTCGATTAAACGCTAAATTGTCCACTTGATCCACAATAAAAATTCTGTAAAATAAATATTGTTTTTGTAGAAAATTGTGCATGTAATTTAGGAACGTTTCTAACTGTAATGTTCTATTTCTGTAAGGGACTATCACAGCAACTTTTATTAAAGGATTACAGTGTTTGGGCTTATACACACCACCTGAAACACAAAATTGAATGTTTGCAACCACACAAACACCAAATACCATGCTCGGGTGTAAAATAACTCTTAGCTTCACCAATTTCCACATCAGTGTTATTCAAAATCACTTCTTTGTAATTGCAGTTTCTTAAATGTGATATTTTTTGTGTAAATTGTAATTCTTTGTACACATCTTTGAGATCAATGTAATCATAATGTCGAGCGTGTCTTGTGGGCCAATATATCGCAATCGTTACAATAATGCCACAAAACACCCAAATATTCCTTGCTGACATGCTTGAGCTTACATTTTCCTGATAAAAGGGATTAATTATTCCAGCGTCTTGCGCAAACGTAATTCGCCCAAAAACGTCCGAATTTCACATTTTGTGCGTTTGAAACCACTTTCTCACATTAATATTCATTAAAAACAAAATCGACTTATTTTGCCCCCTTCTTTGGCCAAGTGAGGTTAGGTTTTCATAAAATAAAAACTAATCAATTTATTACAACGTAAATGAAAGCAATGCACCGGTTTTAATCCATACTTGTTTTCTCCTTTCTATCTCACAATTTCATCTCATATTTTAATTATTTTTTATTTATTAATTTTAAATAAAACAGTGACGCCAACCTTGTTAACATTTTTTTAATTATTATAAAAAGTAACATACTAAAATGTAGCAGCTTGATTATGTAAAAATCACAATAAGTATTGATTAAATTGTTAGCTGAAGTTGTACATAAATATTTTTTTTAATTTAAGTACTTATTTAGCGCTGATGGGTTTTTGCGCTTGCTAGAATTCGTGATTTTTTGTCAATTTAGGGATTTTTTGCTAGTGAGTTGACGTGGAGGTAACTAGCGCATGCGTAGTTTAACCTTACGTGGCAAGTTGCTAGTTGAGGGTTAGAGAAATGTCGTTTATTTATTAATTTTTCAAGTATTTTGTTGAACTATTTAGTGTACGTGCTAATTTTTTGCTTTCTGGATTAAAAAGGTTTGATTTTGTTGAACATTCAAGTTCTCAAACTACCAACTTTTCCCGTTTTTTTAACTTAATTAAGTACAAAAATATGGGTCATTTTTAAAATAAAAAGTATTTTTTTCATATTTCCACTTTCCTGATTGCGTTCACGAGATTCTTCAACCTTTATTGTTTATTTTGGCATCTGTGTTTACATGAATAAAGTAAACACGACTCGGTTTAGGTTTTTTGATTACTTAATATCTATTTTCACTTTTTTACAGGAATAATGAACCGTCAATACCCTCCACAGCAGCAGTTTGGGTTGCCCCCTCAAGATATGTTACCCCCAGGTCCTCCACCTCCACAAGGAGCTTTTCAGAATGTTAATTTGGGCCCTCAAAAACCAGGTCCTCCACAACCTTACATTCCTCAAAACCCTCAAATGTTCCCACCTGGACAAATGCCTCCAAATCGGAGGCCTCTGCCCCCGACCCAACTACCCCCTAGTTTAGAACAAGAGAATATAATGCCTAAACCTGGAGGAGTTCAAAATGGACCCCAGTTTCAAAATGGACCAGGATATGGGTCACTGGCGTCACCTCCTCTACCCCCACATGGTAAATTATCAAACTTATGTTTTTTTTTATTAATAATTTGTTGGCAGGCCCCCCAAATTCGATAAATAAACAACACCCTCAACCCCCACTTCCAGGCCAACCTTTCACTCAACCCCCAAATCAACCACCCATCAACCCAGCCCAACCTTTTACTCAATCACCTCCAAATCCCATGTTGGCTCAACCCCCACCCAATCACTTCAATCAACCCCCACCGCAATTCGCCCAACTTCCAACAATGCCCGGTTTAAATCAACCTCCTGGTCCCAACCAAATGGCCAATCAGATGCAAGGGCCCGGTTTAAATCAACCTCCTCCCAACCAACTGGCCAATCAAATGCAAGGGCCCGGTTTAAATCAACCTCCTCCCAACCAACTGGCCAATCAGATACAAGGGCCCGGTTTAAATCAACCTCCTCCCAACCAACTGGCCAATCAGATGCAAGGGCCCGGTTTAAATCAACCTCCCGGTCCCAACCAACTGGCCAATCAGATGCAAGGGATGAGTTTGGGTGGTCCTAGACCATATCCTCCGCCAATGAAACGCGCAACGAATGGGGATGGGGGGCCCCACATGCCGCCCCCGTTAACTCAACAACAATACATGAATGGACAACAAATGCGGCCACAACAAGGGTTCGGCCAACAGCCCCCTGTTCCAGGGGCGTATCCGCAACCTGCGTATCAACAACCCCAACAAGCCAAGCGACTTGATCCCGATCAAATGCCGAGTCCTGTAAGGATATTTCAGGGTTTTTCAAATGAAAATAATTTTTTTTTCAGATTCAAGTAACTCAAGATGATCAGCAAAACCGGTCGGGGATTTTTTGCACCAACCAGAAAGGGCTTGTGCCCCCTTTAGTAACCACGAATTTTATTGTTCAAGATCAAGGGAATTCGAGTCCTCGATTTATACGATCTAGCATGTATAATGTACCAGTTTCACAGGTTTGAAATTAATTTTTGATTGAGAAAAAAAAAATGAAAATTTTTTTGGTAGGACATAATGAAACAAACTGCAGTTCCATTCAGTTTGGTTATTAGTCCCATGGCAAGGACCGTGGACCAGGAATACCCCCCACCAATTGTCAATTTCGGGGATTTAGGCCCAGTCCGGTGTATCAGATGCAAGGCCTATATGTGTCCTTTTATGCAATTTATCGATTCTGGAAGACGATTCCAGTGCCTTTTTTGTAAAGCCACAACCGATGGTAATCCCACTTTTTGCGTTAATTAATCCCTAATTCGGTCAATTAACAGTCCCTCAAGAATATTTCCAACATCTGGACCACACCGGTCAACGATTGGACCGTTTCGAACGTCCAGAACTCGTCTTGGGCACTTACGAATTTGTCGCAACTCCCGAATATTGTCGTAATAACACTTTACCCAAACCTCCGGCCATGATTTTCGTCATTGACGTCTCTTATAATAACATAAAATCAGGTTTAGTCCATTTACTGTGCTCCCAAATTAAGGACATTATCAAGAATTTACCCGTCGATCAAGGACAGGAAAAAAGCAGTATGCGCGTCGGGTTCATCACTTACAACAGTTCGGTCCATTTTTACAACATTAAGGGAAATTTAGCCGCCCCTCAGATGCTGATCGTTGGCGACATCCAAGAAATGTTTATGCCGCTTTTAGACGGGTTTCTTTGCACTCCGGAGGAGTCCGGGCCTGTTATCGATGCGTTGATGCAGCAAATTCCAGCGATGTTTGGTGATACGAGAGAAACTGAAACTATTTTACTACCGGCGATTCTAGCAGGACTTGAGGCTTTAAAAGTTGGTTTTTGGTATAATAAGGGAAATGGGGGAGGTAATAAGTTTGTTTGTAGGCGTCCGAATGTGCGGGAAAATTGCTCGTTTTTCACTCGAGTTTGCCAACAGCTGAAGGTCCGGGAAAATTGAAAAATCGCGACGACCGAAAACTACTAGGAACTGATAAGGAACGAACGGTTTTGACACCACAAACACAAGCCTATAATCAGTTAGGGCAAGATTGTGTCGCAGCCGGCTGTTCGGTCGATCTTTTCATTTTTAATAATGCTTATATCGATATTCCTACCATCAGTCAAGTGTCGCGGTTGACAGGGGGCGAAGTCCACAAATATACATACTTCCAGGTTAGAGTTTTTTGGGTTTTCAATAATAATATCTCGAGTTGATACCAAATTGCCAGTTATTTCCCGAACAAAATTAACAAAAACAATAATCATTATAAGTCGAAAAAAAATTATGTCAATCAAATCTTTTAAATTCTTGAGATTTAAATTTTGTGAGGGAATAGTCAATTTAATTATCAAATTTTTTATAGGCCGATATCGATGGTGAGAGACTAATAAAAGATATCATAATGAATATCAGTAGACCAATCGCATTCGACGCCATTATGAGAGTACGGACGTCAACTGGCGTCAGACCCACAGATTTTTACGGTCATTTTTACATGTCGAACACCACAGACATGGAACTGGCAGCCATTGGTAAGAAAAAGTGTTAATTCTAGAAATTACCATGGTAACATTACAAACTGTCATTGGTGTTGCCATGGAAACAAGTCATTTTGAATGAGTTACTTAGAGGTTTCCATGGTAACAGTGTTTTTTTCGGGAATCGCGAATGAATGCTAGAAATTACCATGGCAACATTAAAGACTGCTATTGGTGTTGCCATGGAAACAACTCATTATGAATGAGTTTCTTAGAGGTTACTATGGTAACGGAGTGTTTTTTTTTGGAGGTCGTGAATGGATGCTAGAAATTACCATGGCAACATTGAAAATTGTCATTGGTGTTGCCATAGAAACATTTAATGACGTTTCTATGGTAACAGGGTGTTATTCGGAGATCGTGAATGAATATTAGAAATTACCATGGCAACATGAAAACTTGTCGTTGGTGTTGCCATGGAAACATATGACACTCTTTACGAATGAGTTTTTTGAATGTTCTCATGGTAACGGAGTGAATGAATGCTAGAAATTACCATGGCAACATTGAAAATTGTCATTGGTGTTGCCATAGAAACATTTAATGACGTTTCTATGGTAACAGTTTTTTTCGGAGATCGTGAATAAATGTTAAAAATTACCATGGCAACATGAAAAATTGTCGTTGGTGTTGCCATGGAAACATACCAGGTGAATAAAAAGTATGGAACCAAGCGTTTTTTTCGTAAACTAAGCACTAACTAAGTACAATGAAAATGTGACCATTTATCAAGAATAACATTTTTCGAAATTTGCTCCCATGATGATATGCACTTCGGTTAAGTTCGGAAAATCTTCGTGATGAGCTCGGAACGCAACTTTAACAATTAATTAAAAAAAAGTACTGGCTAAAAAACAATTTTATTTAATTAGAGGTCATTTTTAGATCATAATCTTTAATTAAAAAAATTATCATGATGGGTTGCCATTTAAAAAAAATAAAATTTTTCCAGAACTCGAAAACTAAAAGAAATTTCGAAAAATGGTCACATTTTAATTGTACTTTACACTACACTAATTATTTTTTCGTAAAGTTCTTAGTTTACGAAAAAAACGCTTGGTTCCACACTTTTTATTCACCTGGTATAATGACACTGTTTATGAATGAGCTTTTTGAATGTTACCATGGTAACTTAGGGAATGAATGCTAGAAATTACCATGGCAACATTATGAATGAGTTTCTTGAAGGTTTCCATAGTAACGCAGTGTTTTGTGAAATAGTGAATGAAAAATATCAATGGTGGTATTTTTTTCTAGATTGTGACAAGGCCGTGGCCGTTGAGGTGAAGCACGACGACAAGTTGTCCGAGGAGGAGGGCGTGTACATCCAGGCGGCGTTGTTGTATACGTCATGTTCGGGTCAGCGCCGCCTGCGCGTGATGAATCTTTCGTTGAAAACTTGCTCCCAAATGTCGGATCTTTACCGAAATTGCGATTGCGATACTATAATCAATTATCTTTCAAAACAAGCGACTTATAAACTATATGAACATAATCCGAAAGCTGTCAAAGATAGTATAGTGACTCGTGCGGCGCAAATTCTCGCCACTTATAGGAAAAACTGTGCGAGTCCTAGTAGTGCAGGTCAACTAATCTTGCCCGAATGTATGAAATTATTGCCGTTGTATGTGAATTGTTTATTGAAGAGTGATGCTCTATCTGGGGGGTCTGATATGACAATTGATGATCGAGCTTATGTTATGCAAGAGGTTATGATCATGGATATACCGACCAGTGTGAATTATTTCTATCCGAGGTTGGTACCATTGATTGATTTAGATCCAACTCAGGATCCTGTAGAGATTCCTGCGCCGATTAGGTGTACGTTTGATAAAATGAACGAACAAGGAGTTTATATTTTGGGTGAGTGCTCGAAATCGGGGATTTCCCCAATTCAAAATTTTAATTTATAGAAAATGGAATTCATATGTTTTTGTGGATTGGGTTAGAAACGAATCCTGATTTTATCCAAAAAGTTTTCGGAGTCCCGTCTGCGATTCAAGTCGATGTTGAAAAAGTTGCTCTGCCTGAGTTAGATAATTCTTTATCGGTTGCCGTGAGGAATATTATTGAAGAAATCAGGACACAGAGACATAAATGCATGAGGGTGAGTTGTTGTTGCTGTTGACAAAAATATATACAGGGTGGTTTTTGAAAAAGGCAGGCGCTGTAGAATTTTTATTTATGGCCCGATTTCAAAAATTAAAAAAATAATTCTAATTTTAAATTCAAACTTATATTTTGTGGAAGGTATTACTTTTTTTGGTACAGACTTACTAGAAATTATTGTTTAAAAACATTTTCAAAATTGTAAAAAATTAATAAAAGTTAATAAAATCTAGTCGCATGGCGTCAAATAAGACAATGCCATTATTGTAATATCAGAAAGCAGCAAATGAAAGAAAATATTGCTAATGTTTTTTCAAATTTTTAATAAGAAATGACAATAATAATTACTTGCAAGAAATCAGTGTGATTTATCTATTTTATTTTTATTTATTTAGTTTAATTTTAATAAAATTATTGTTAACGTCAATTTTTTTATAGATTTTTTAATTTATCTTTTTTTTCAATTTTGCTAATTTAAAAAAAATGTATAGAGGTAGAGGGTGTTTTACATAATTGTGCGAGTAAAATGCAATCAATAATACATATTCCGATACGAACTCGATTACAAATTTTTAAAAATTGGATAATCTTTTCTAGTTTGTTCACTCTTTCAAAAAAAATAACTTTTTTAGTTAGTGATTAATAAAGACCGGATTTTAGGATAAATGCCTTTTTGTTTAGACTTAAAGTATAAACGAGAGTTATCTAGAAGCTCGTTTTAGGTAAAATATGGCATTTTGAAAAAAAATTTTTAGGTTTTAAAGTGTTAAATTGATCGTTTAGGTCCTAAAACATCATTAGCGTTTCTTGTTTAAGACTTTTAGGATTTAATATCTTTTTTAACTCAATTCTTTTTTTTTTTTTTGGTAATACAAAATTAACGAACTCTTTTTGCAAAAAAGACAATTACATAAGGCAGTTTTACTGCCATGTTGTTAGTTGTGTTGTCATCATTTGGTGTATGAGACTACGAGTTTCATACAATAATTCTAAATACTACAATTATTACATTTTACAAAACTTTGAGGTAATTTGCGATATTATTGATTTTTTATTTCATGTCTTGTTTTAAGATTTGTCTTATTTTTAGTTTTTTCAGCCCTGTTTTCCAACTTTTAACGTCCCCAAAAATTCCGGTTTTTATTAATTACATCTTTTAGTACTATTTTCAGTAGTCATTTCAGGAATTATACGATTTTTTAATACCCATCTAAATATTATTTGCAATAAACTTATCAATAGAGATGAAACCATGAAAGTTGAAAATTAGGACCCAAAAATAGAACAAATCCTAGAACAGGACAATAGAACTAACAACATGGCATTAAAATTTCGTTATGTAACTGTCTATGTTTTCTCTAAAAAGAGTTTGTTAATTTTATATTCATAAAATTGATTTAAAAACGATAATGAATCCTAAAAGTTTTAAAAAAAGAACACTAACGATGTTTTAGAAACTAAACCGTCAATTTAGGACTTTGGAGCTTAAAACAAGTTTGTCAAAAAAAGATGACTCTCGTTCATCGAGAGTTTAAGTCTAAACAAAAAGGCATGTATCCTAAACTCCGCCCTCTTAATTATGATAGATAAACTAGAATATATTCATGCCGTCTCTTGTTAGAACAAATGATAATTGTTCTTGAAAAACTGCAGTTTATGACTATTAATGAAACAGTGATTAGTTTGAAAACTACTGTCATGGGTTTCCAAAAATTAAATAATTAATAAATGTCTATTTTTTGTATCTAGTGTTTTCTGACTTTTGTATTATTTGGGTGCGTACATTAGGCACAAGCCTCGTAAAGTTGTGTGAAACACTCTGTATATTATTTATCGATAATTGACAGTAATAAATGGTTTAAAAAGTTAAAAAATACATGTTTTTTTGTTATGTATAGAGATTACAAAATAACTTGTGCTAAAACGATAATATCGTCATTTATCGGAATATTGATAATTATTATTGATATTAATTTGTAGTTATACATATACAGTATGTATGTCCACGGATTGAGTTTACAAAAGGAAAAAAAATATCTTTGATTTTTCGTCAAAACTGCAAAGGAAAAATATTTTTTGCTTCACCTGAAACCAGCAAATCTGTAATTAAAACTTCATTATTCTGATTCAGTGGAAAAAAAAGTTGATTATTCTCTTGATATTGAACTTTGAATAAATTTTCTTTGCTTTTTAATCCTAACACATTGGCGGTTTTATTTATTTGACAACTATAAGTTACTTTGACAATTAATTTATTAATTGAATAATGACATTTAGTTCTTGTTAAAATGACTTTGTTTTTTTTCTTAAAGCTGTTTCTTTGAGTTGCCACTTATTAAAATTATGTTTTTCACAAATTTTTGTTATTTAACTCATTTGTTAAAATAACATCATTGTCAAAAAAAATTAAACCGCCAATGCAGGGAAAAATTATTTTAAGTCTAAAATCAACAGAAAAATGATTTTTTTTCTATTTAGTTAGAATAATAAAGTTTTAATTAAATTAAAAATCAAAGATAATTTTTTTTCCTCTTGTAAACTCAATCCGGAAATATACTGTATAATTTTCTATACATATTTAAAGGTACATATTTCGGTAAAAATTCCTAGTCTTAGTCGTTGTCGTTGTTGTTGTCGTTGTTGTCGTTGTTGTTGTTGTTGTTGTCGTCGTTGTTAAAGTGAGTTTTTTTCCAGTTAACTATTGTTCGACAAAGGGAGAAGTTGGAGCCCGTTTTTAAACATTTCTTAGCTGAGGATCGTGGAACAGATGGATCTCCCAGTTACGTCGATTTTTTAATACACATGCACAAAGAAATTCGGTCGTTACTAAGCTAGCAATCAAGATGAATATTTGGTTGGTTAATGGAATCGTACTCAATATATTTTCATCATTTATTTACTTCAAGTATATTTTTATTATATGGTTAACATTTTAAGACAAACTGGAGAGGAAATTTGAGATTCTTGTACCGGAAAACATAAATTTAATAAAGTTCCCACCTGTTATTGTAGATTGTTATATTTTTACTGTATGTCAATGTTACTGAACTATCATTTTGTATTTATTGGTGCCCCTTTGAGACCTTGTATCATACAAATAACTAATAAAGTAGCTGTAAGAAAAGTGTGTTTGATTCGGCTCCCTGTCCATTCCTATCGTTTCAGGCACCTGTTAATTTGGGGCGCATGTGTGCAGGTCGTCGGTGTTCTTTTGTGCGAGTCTTCAGTTCCGTTCCGATCGCTGTCGTTAGTAGTGTGCGGCCTGCACTGAACGAAACCGCGTCGAAGCCGCATGCGATCATGAGCTTTTTCAGGATTATTTTTCAGTGTCGCGATTCGATTTTTCAGTGATTGCTCGACCGCAGCATTTTTCAGTCACGAACTGCCAAATTTTAAAATAGAACTCGATTTTGTGTACCGGCATGTGAATTTCAGTAATTGTGAAAAAACTGGCTCGAGAAATGGATGACATGAAAAAATTGGCCATTTGGGTGGTTGTGCTCGCGGTTCTGCAACATGCAGGTGAGCGATTTGCAGCGATTTCGATTTATTTTTGATCGAGTGACTCATATTTATTTTAACACTCTCTTCGTCACGGCACAAAAACAATCAAAATTTTTAGAAAATATCAATTTATTTTTAATTTATTGGAGAAATATTTAATTCTTTTATAAATGTTGTTGACACGTGCTAGATGATAAAACCAATTTTGCGTTTTTTTTTTATTTCGTCTAAACACAATAACCGTGAAATTAATTAATTCGAAAACATGTAAACACATGTGGAGCTGTTGTAAATTACGAGTGAAATAATTAGTGAAAATTGATGATACATTTATTTTTTATACAGGGTGTAACGAGAAGATTATGATTTTTTTTTAAATTAATAATATTTACATTATTGTTAACTAAGACAAGCATACAGAAAGAAACTAAAATTTAAAATTTTTTAATACAATTTTAAAAATGATAATAAATGACCAACGTCCAAAACTGTGACACGTTTACTTAAATTATTTTTTTATTCGGAAACCAAGGCCGATACAAAAATTTATAAGGTACAAAAATTGTTTAAAAATAATGTAGTTTTTGCATAAAAAAAGAATTACGCCACTTAGATTACGTATATCACAAATGTGACTTAAAATGTGTTAAGTTGATATTTTTTTGACGGAGTCTTTCAGCTAAAGCCAACTCTAGATTAATGTGAAAAATGGAAAAACAAAATACACAGAATAATTTAAACGATAAATTTGAACTATTTTCTAAAAGGGGAAATTTTAATAATAGAAATTTTCTTTGCGACATTAAAAGTGATTTTAAAGAATGCAATGTTACTAAAAAAAGATTCGAATAAATACAAATATCCAAATATTATTAAGAGTTATTATTTGTTTTACCTTTTTCAATTAAATTAATTTGAAATTAAAAAAAATCAATAGGTAAGTATGTACCTAAATCGCTTTTTTTGGTCTGGGGAATCTTAGGTTTATTTTTGTTTTTATCGTTTCGTTACACCCAGTATTTCTTGGGTGTTTGTACATACAGGTGTTTCAGAATTCGAGCCTCAAAAAAAATTCATTCTGTCAAAAAATATTGACATTTGACTTTTTTATGTCTATTTAATGTTATTGATGGTTTTGTATTTATTTTTATAATTATTCAGTAAAGATGTAAAAACTTTGGCAATAAAATTATTTTTCCAATTTGGTTGTGAAAAGTATTCGTTGTGATATATGTCATTTTAGTTGTCAAATGCGCTTAATTTTATCACTAGTGTTAAAAAGTGTAACAAAAAGACAACAAATAACTCTATTTTCATGACAACGCCACGATATTATTAGTATGATTTTGAAAATTAATGAAATCACAGATTTAAAGTTAAAATTGGAAAAAATCTTGTTGCGATCACGATGCAAAATAGGTGTTTTTGCACACGACTGTGAAAAACACGCTCATTTGCAACTTGTTGCATAAATAGCTATTTTCTGATTATAAATAGGGTCAAAGTGCAGAAATGAAACTCCCATAGTATCGAAATTTTTATAGATAGAATTTTTTTTTAACATTTTTTCCATGTTTCATCTTACTTTACTTGGCATTTTTTCTGGGGCGCGAGTTCTGGGACACCCCATATAGTGAAAATGAGAAATTCGTGATTTTATGTTTCAGTTGTAACTACTCAAGTTTGACAATTACGATATCAACATTTCATCTACATAAATATTTGCTGGTGAATAAAATTAATAAAATATGCACAAATCAATACAATACGAAGCATTTAATGAAATACGTTTAATTATTCATGGTCCTGTCTGGTAAATATAAAACGTTAAAAATTGGGTGGTTTCATAATTACCAGAGTAAATTTAACGACACGTTTTGTTTAAAAAAATCTTCGTCGCGTTTATTTTTCTTCAGAAATATCCCGGTTTCCGACGCATTTAGATTCAAGCTAAATTTATATAAATTCAATTCCTTGGAGCGATTTTAAACTCAGCACCAATTTAACCGAATTTGCATATTTTTTACACAAATTTTCATTCGTTTCGAATAAGAAAACTATGGATTTAACATATTTTTTCGTGAAAAATCACAGAACTGGAAATGTTTCAGCAGCACACATTAACGGGGAAACAATCCCTTGGTAGAAAAACTAATGCTTGCATTAGGAATAATTCTACTACGAATGAGTTTTGAAGGGTTCATTAAATGTTAAGGGTTTGCTCGATATAAGTTTTTTAACTGTTTCTTAAATGTGGGTTGGAAGCGGGGAAGAAAAAACAATTTGCATGCCATAAATGGCGCTTTATTTAGTGTAAAATATTCGCTGCAATATTTTACTGGTCTTGTAATAGAATTATGAGTAAAACATTTCACGGGCATTAAGTATGCATAGCATATTATAATACTTTGCTTATTCTTAACTCGGTTATTTCGGATACATCTCACGCTCTCTCTCATATTTGAGACTCGATGTCGGAAAAAGGAACGTTTTTGAGATAAATTGACTTGATATTGTGTTAGGGTTGGAGAAGTGTTGTTTAATTTCATTTCATTGAAAATATTGCTAAGTGATGTAGCGTCTGGAATATTACCGGAAAAGCTCTCATTACTTTACTCGGTGCGTTTAATTAACAAAAGGATAACGGCTTGAATAATAATGATACTTTTCATAGAACCCAAATTGTTTCTAAAAATTAAACTAATCAACTTTTGTGGTGTCAGAAACAACGTTCTGATTTTCATTAAACTCTAAACTATATTATGAAAAGTTAAATTTGTTGGATGAATCATGAAATAAAGCAAAAGTTTGAGTTATTATTGACAGGGATGCGTAAACAAAAACCTGATCAATTAATAGGCTTTAAAAATACAAATAACATAAAAGGTTTTTTTTCAGATTTTTTATAATTGCATGACTTGAGAACAATTGCGCGAAAAAACAATTTTTTCCTAAATTTAATGTTTGGAACATTTAAAAACAATTTAATTTTTCGTATAGTACAAAAGAAAAAAAAAGAAAAAAAAGAAAAAAAAAAATAACAGTAAGAAATACAAAAGGGGGTAATGTATGCATGCAATAAAAAGTGTAAAGAAATAGTACATGTTCAAAGTTAAAATGCTTCAAGTTGTTGAGTTTGGAAAAATAATACACTACTGTTAAATTCGAAAAAAAATTCCGAAACTATAAAAAATTGACGTTTTTTTGAAAATTTGCATGAATGTTTGAGTGCTGTGGTATCAACTTTTAACTAATGCGATTAATTTGGTATGAGTAAAATTAGAGTATGCTGAATGGCCTCAAAAATTAGCATTGTTTCTTGTTGTTTTTTACAAATAAAAAAATGTTTTGAGATTTTATCGATTTTTTTTAATCTAACGTAAAAGAATTTGGAAAAATTGTTTTTTCATTTTAATGAAGATTACACAATGTTTAGAAACGATTAATTTTTTAAATTCTTTTGTAAAATTTTGATCAATCTGTCTAAGAAAACGGTTTGATGGATACATTTAAAAGTTTACATTAAACTGTTAAAAATCTGAACACATTAGTCTCCCCATCAATATTTGTGAATACGTGTTAGATTTACTAAAATAACGAAAAAAGTTACTTTTTTGTTTTTTCTTTAACACAATGATAAAAGTACAAAGATTTTTTTTTTTAAAAAACGTAAATGAATCTTGTGGAAAATTTATTTCTGTTTTTGAAACTATCCTTACATTCTCTGTGTAGTCATTTGTTGTTGAGATATCGTTGATCAAAGACAAGAAAGATCTTTTTTATTAAAAGTGAGTTATTTCAGCTACAAATTAACGTAAAGAGAACATAAAAAAAGCAAATTGAAACTGAATAAATAATCTATCCGACCCATGCATTGATTTAACTAATAAAAATCTTTCCAAGTTCGTGGACCAAAAAAAAAGGATAAAAAAGTACAATGTTTTCCACATTAGTAGAATTGCCTTTTTTTTGCCAGGATTAGAAATCTGATACTTCAAAATGTTTATGAAATTAAATGACCATTCACAAAAAAAATTCAAGAAATTTTTGGTTTCATTAATTCTAGTAGTTGAATATATAAAGTTTATGTAGAATGTTTTGTCGTTTTAAAGTATTTGAGATATTTGACGGAGTCTTTCACCAAAAGCTAATTCTGGATTAATTTGAAAAATGGAAAAACAAAATATTTAGAACAATTTAAACAATAAATTTGATCCATTTTCTTGAAGGGGAAATTAGAATAGAAATTTAAGACATTTTTGGGACATTAAAAATGATTTTAAAAAATGCAGTGTTATTAAAAAAGATTAGAATAAACACGAAATTTCAAATATTATTAAGTTATTATTTTTTTTTTACCTTAAGTATATTATTTTCAATTAAATTGATTTGAAATTAGAAAATTTCAACGTTTGTAGTATATCTAGTCGGCGCCCGTGATTATTATTGACTAAATTTGAAAAAGTTATTTATAATTTACTAAAAAGTTGCTTTAAATATAAAATAAACAACTTCATATTTTAGTTTATGATCCAAACAAATATAAGTTTATGTTCCAAACAAAATTCTGGAAAATATGGGAATTTTTCAAGTTTCCTCATTTAAGCGTCTAAAAATATCTTGCCGCTTATTTTTTAAATGTTAAATGTCAATCTGAGAAACTAACTACCGCAGTGAAAGCTAAATTGCCTGTAATTATTTCAAACAGTTATCTTGTTTGACTAATTATTCCAGTTGCCGAAACTTAAATCTCCATTCTGTCAAAAGTGTTAAACTCATCGTCAAAAATAAATTTCTTGTTCGTTTTTTACCTCACACACCTGTCTTATTCCCCCATGATGTCCGTTACATAGTCGTGGCATCCGGTGGTTCGCGAGCAGTGGTCCGTACTTCCGGTTAGGGATGACAGCTCTTCTTTCGCTGACCTTTATCATTGTTCTTGAGGAAGGGTGTTAATGTTTAACTATATATTGTTGTAAGTTGATATACGGACACCTATTGTCGGACGACTATAAAAGAGATTTGCGCGTTTTTTATTATCATCTCGGCGACGGAAGTCGACTGAAATTATTGCGCTTTTACTTTATTTTACGTGTCAGGGCGGTAAGACCTTTTTGTTGATGATGTAAAGGCACAGATTTAGGGATGAGGAATAGGGCGAAAAAACGTTATTATTACTGCTGCTATTTTTAAATGAGTATTTATAAAATTGCATCGAATTTTTTTTAAGAGTTAGTAAAGAAATATGTAGTAGGTATGTTATATCACAAGGTAGAGAAGAGATTTTTTATAGCTGAACAGTTTATGTATATTTTACAATTAGTAGTGAAAAAAAAAACATTTTTATTTAGTTTATTACCAGAATTACGAGTATATTAATAGAAAAACGATTGTGTTTGCTGCTACCACAAGGGTTTGTACGCTATTTTATTCACAATCATCTTTCCTAAGGACAGGAATCCAATAAAGAATTTACCAAATTTTTAAAAACATGACAGAGTGTGTCCCAGCAAGTTGAAAAAGTCTATTAGTGATCTTAAAATGGTAAAATTAGAAAAAAATTATATAGGACATTGATAGATACTAATCTAGTCCATTGCCTAAAATTATTTTCAATTATACAGCGAGTCTCAAAAATAAGTTACAATACAAACTTGTGTTTTTTTTAAATGAAACTCCATATGTTTCTTAGCGTTTTTAGATATAGATTTTTATGACAATGTTTTGCTTAGTTTTAAAAATAAGAGGTTTTTTTTGACGAAAACATGCACTTTTTAAAAATTTATTACCCAAAAACTAAGGCATCTAGAAATATTTTTTTTTACTACCGCACAGAAGAAGGTACAAGCTATAAGGCTGTTACATTTTTTTGAGTGTGTTGCATTTGCAAAGATAAAAAATGAAGGCGTTTGTTAAAAGTTCAATACCTTAAAAGAATTAAATGGAACACCCTATTTATTGTTTTTCCATTTAAAAGATTATTAAATTGTCTTTCTAAAATTATTTACTTTTAGGTGTTTATAATCAATAACTAAAAAGATATTTAACGTTAAAAAATAAAAAAAATTACTATTGTTTCAGTAGCCAAAAAGTGCACAGTTGCACAAGAGATGGAAGAAATATCACTTAATAATCACATTTGTGTTAAACTGAACTCATTATTCTTTATTTTTACAATAAAATGATTCAAATTTCAGTATTTATAACAACTTTTACAATCTCTGGATTAATCAACGGATAAATAATTTGTGGTGGAATTACTATGGTTGCAATAGTATCAACAATGCTCAGATATTGATAGGCATTGTTGCTATAATTAATATTGAATGTTAAATATCTTTTCATTTATCAATTCTAGACATTGAAAGTTAGTTTTTTTAGATAGACAATTTATCAATCTATTAGATGCAAAAATAAAAAATAGGGTGTTTTATTTAAATTTTTTAAGTTATTTAACTTTTAACAAACTTTTTAAGTTATTAATCTTTACAAATGCAAAATACTAAAAAATTACTACAATTCTGTACTTTCTTCATTGCAAAAGTATAAAAAAATTGTTCTAGATGTCTTAGTTTTTGTGTAATAAAATAAAAAGTCATGCTTTTGTCAAAAAAAAACGTCTTATTTCTAAAACTAAGCAAAATCGACTAATAAAAGTTTAGAGTAAAAACATTGTTTTAAAAAGCTACCCCCAAAAATGCTATGAAATATACGGTGTTTCATTTAAAAAACACAAGTTTGTATACGTAACTTATTTTTGGGACATGCTATATGGTTGAAAATAATTTTAGGTGATGCACTAGATTAGTATCTATCAATGTCTTATACATTTTTTTTTTAATTTCACCATTTAAAGGTCACTAATGGACTTTGTGGCCATTTCCCACCATGTACTGTCATATTACATATGAACTGATAAGGAAGTGACAACTTCCCAACCTGAATCTGGTATTTAATAGCATATTTATCACAGGTTGTTTATCACTCGAGATGCTTAGCATTGAGGAAAATAATTAATGTGAGGCTATTAAAATCTTCTTTATTGTGTTTTGTATATATTTTTTGTACAATGAATTTTTAAGCTAAGCAATTGCTTCATAAATGATATCGTTTTTAATTTATTACTACTTGTACATAAACTGTTGTCACGTTTTGCTAAGCTGTAACTCTTTAATGAATGAAGGTAAAAAAAATGTAAACATTTTTTCTCAGAATAGCATTTTCTATTACTGATTGAGGTAGGGTAGTTTACTTTTGGGACTACCTGTATATGCATATTGGTAATTTGAAGGGAGTGCATTTTTCAGGAAGAAGATTCAGCGTAGATAAAACCATTTTCAGAACCTTTTAAGACTAATTAAACCTGAAACATAAATAGATTCACTTACCGACTTGAGATTTATGGGTTTTGTAGTCAATTAAATGCTAAAGTTGCAGACAATCAGCGTAAGAAATAAGTTCGTTTCACACCTTTAAAGAATTGGTAGTTTTTAAAGTTTTAAAGGTATTAAAAATAGGGTAGTAATGAAGCGATGAGTAAGTAATTCAATTTTGATCAGTATAAAATGATAAATGATCCGTATAATTTAATATTTTGCTCAGTAAAAATAATAAATGCTAAGTAAAGCACGCAAAGTATTCTATTGTAATTTGTTCAGTAAACAAATCCAATTTGGACAGTAAAAATAATAAACCCTCAGTAACTTTTATCAAAATTAGTAAAACAACATAAAATTTAAAGAATTTTTATTCTTGGTTACATAAAAATGTATGGCCCCTGTGCAAGAATGTTATTTATTATTGGTACTTAATTTTATATTACTATTATTTATTATTATTGGAGGGTGGTATATGTTTTAGCAAGGGCTCCTGCGCAAGAATGATTTTAGCAAAGGCTGGAACTGTGCACAAATGGTAATCAGTCTAATTAGCGTATGCCACTCTTTGCACTACTGTAAATGTGTGAATATTAAATTAATTAGTTTTGCTAGACATTCATTCGTTATTTTTACTGTGCACTTATTATTTTTACTGATCAAAAATAAACTGTGCATATACTTTGTTCCCTTAAAAATAGTCGCAATATACATTAGCTTTACTACACCAGAGAGTTTAGTCATATGTTTTTAAAAGGTAAAATGTTTGTATCAAGAGTGTCTCCGGTACGCTTTTAAGGGAATTCCTTTCAAAAGAAAGTAGGAAATCGTTTGCTACACGCCACAAAAAATAAATTGGCTTTCAGTGGGATTTAGCCTTATTTTGATACGTAATACATGTGTGTAAGTAACACCAAAAAAACGTTTTTAATTCTAATCGATTTTGATTAAATTTGACGGACAAATGAACCAAAATGGGATCGAAAATGTAGTAAATCGTACGAGTAAACATTTACATGGACGCTAATGTGCATTTTTCAACTAGACGAGTTAAAATTAGATCGATTTCAGCGGTATTTTTAGAGCGACTGCGAATCTCCGTTTTTTTTTGTTAAACTAACAAAATTAAATAGATATAATAACGTGCCTCGAGTCTGTTAAAACTTGCTAATGAATATTTTCGCATAAAAATTTTATGATTTTCCCTGGGGAATTTTTTCGTAATTATCCGGTCAAAAATGTTCCAGTTTTTGATGAAAACAAGAATTGACTTTGGAGTAAACATCGTAGCTTCTAGTATTTATTCTTGGGACATTTATGTCTTTTCCTTTTCGTGCGTTTCATCCCAATGTCCAAAGGGAAAAGGGTTCTGTCGCTGCGCGAAAATATATGACGCCAGATAGAAATAAAATGCACTGTTTAGACATGAACAGCTTCAATAACTTGCAAAATATATTTCTGCTACGTTTGCGTGGGAGAATAGCAAAGATTCGGCCATAAATATTATGAATCTTTAGAAAAAATCAAGTTATGTAAAATTCTACATGAATGAACGGTGTATTTTTGTAAAATTCATTGACGGTTAAATATAGACCAGATTATACGCACCTAAACTTTTATTGCTTCTACGTTAAACGAACCAAAATAAATATTAAATGCAATGTTTAATTTTACAGTTCATTTTCGTGAAACTTTGTTTACTTTTTTATATTTAAGTAGAAAATAAATTTTATCCGCAAACGTCACAAAAGTGACTATTTTTATTACTATGTATACTAGAAACTGAACCTGTCGGATTCGAAAATGTTGTATAGAAGTTAAAGGGGGCTCGCGGCTTTGCCGCTCGCTCTTGTCTAAAGCTCTAGAACATTTGGATTACTTTTCTCGATTTTTGTCAAAATTTTGATCGATTTTTAGTACCTGATGGAGCGTTTCCTCTTATAAAAATTAGTATATGTTATTAGGAGTAAAAGTGACAGTTTACGTGACGAAGCTGAACTTTTATTATTTTTATTAAACTCACTTTTACTCCGAATAACATACTATTATTCATATCTAGAGAAAAGACTAAAGAGCAACACTATAACCAGCAAGTAAATGAACAAAATAATCAGGAAGCTTTGCAAGTAGTGAAATCATCACAACACTTATAAACAAACAGCGTCAGTATCGGAATGTCTTGAGATTTTTGAAACTATTTATTAATGACTAGTGCAGTTAGTAGTGCAAAATGATGAATGTTGATGATCTGTAATGTATTTATTCCAAAATTGCTGAAGCAGCGAAATGGTAAATGTCAATAATGTCTTGGTAAAAGTAAATACGCTTAGGCGCAAAAATAGAGTTTCTACTCCATGGCTGAAAAGTATTATTTTAGGTGTATTTTATTAATTTCTAGTTTGAATTTTCATAAATTACGCCTTTTTATTCTCTGAATAAAAAAATGAATGCCATAAACAGTGCAAAACAAAAGAGAAAATAAAATTTATGACGTCAATCAAAAATTTTACTGTTTTTATTTAAAATTGTGTGCATTTGAAAACGTTAAAGCAAGCTATTTATTGGAATAAAACGTTAATGAAACAATGCATTTAATATAAACTTGTTCAATATTTGAATACTAATGAAGTGAGGTTTAATCCACAAAATTAAAACTTTACCATGCTTTCAGTTTTTTTGAAAACTGAAAAAATTGTAATTTAGCCGGCTCGAATTTTTAGTTATATTTCAAAACATTAGTTTAATGAATTTCTGTTTTGTCTCAAATGTTTTTGCTTTGAAACACAATATTAAAAATGAAATATGTGGGAGTTTTTATATTTCTGTGATTTTATTACAAATTCTTACTTTAATTACAAACTCATTTGTAATGCAAGCGCACTTTAACGGTAAATAATTTTATTCGTATTTTTGCGTTCTGTGTTTAGTTTTTTTCTAACAAGTTTTGAGATTCGCTTGTTTGTGTTACATCGTGGATAGTTTACACGATAGGAGTCCTAATATTTATTGTTGACAATGAAAATATTATCTTGTGCTAAACTAATTGTTTAACAATAATATCGAACAGTTAAGGATTTTAAATGCGCGTCGGAATTTTTTCATTTTGTAGAAAACGTTGGGGACATGAGATAGGCTGACCGACGATTTCCATTTCAAATTGAAGAGTTTTTGTCAGCGGAGACTAATTATGTGTGTTTGAAAGCTCGCAAAATACTAAGCAAATCTGGATGTTTGTAAAAAAAATTAAAATATTTTTTAAGATAAATTTACGTAGCTTCCAGG
This sequence comes from Tribolium madens, assembly GCF_015345945.1. Lineage (NCBI taxonomy): Eukaryota > Metazoa > Arthropoda > Insecta > Coleoptera > Tenebrionidae > Tribolium > Tribolium madens. The sequence continues at coordinate 4,161,127 of NW_025400975.1, forward strand.
CTAATGATGTATTCTATATAAACCGTTTTTTTCTACGAGTCAATTTTTTTCTTTCGATTTACGTGTATTAATTTCGGACTTTTGTTGTTGGATGTAAATGAAAACGGCATTACTTCTGGTTGTAAACTCCGACAAAGCTGAATGGCCTCATAAATTAACTTTACGCACAATTGCTACCAAATAAATTGTCCCGCAGACTCAAAAGGTAAAATATGGTACCGATCAATCTGGGCTGTTTAAATACAACCAAGTGTGCACAAAGACGGAGAATTTGGAAAATCAAGTGGAAGAAGAGAAAAGAAATATTATTTATGATGATTTAATGAGAAAAATCGCTGGGAGTTTGTTTGTCTAGTTCCTGTCTCTTCGACATTGTTTATTAAAGAGGAAAAAGTCTCATGTGTGATAGCAAACAATAGCAGCATCCTATTTACAAATTGCACTATATTCACATAAAACAACGGGATATCTTAGTGCAAAAGCTGAAAAACATGAAAAAAAAGAGTTTGAAATCTTCTAATTACATACAGACTGTTCTGGTTAAATTCCACATTACGGGCACTGACTACATGGGTCACCCATGATGAGTGCATGGGGACAGATGCACTCTTGTTTAAAGTAAAAAAAATGATATTTGTAATTTTGTATTTTTATAATAACGTTGCATTTTTTAAAATCACTGTTAATGTATGAAAGTAGTTTTTATTATTCTAATTTCCCCATCTAACAAATGGGTGAAATTGTGAAATTTATCGTTCATATTATTTTATTCTGTTTTTTCATCTTTTAAATTAATCCAGAATAAGCTTTTAATGTTATTATCTCAAATATCTACTTCAAAATGACAAAACATTCTACATAAACTTTTTATATACTTACTACTTTAAAAAATTAAGGAAACAAAAAATTTCTTAAATTTGTTGGAGATTTTTAAAAGAATTGTATCTAGATTTAATAAAAACATCTTGAAGCTTCAAGTTTGGTCTGTTGACAAAAAAGTTTCTGAGCTATGGCTAATAGCGCGGGAAAAATTGTATTTTTTGTATCTTGTTTTTGGTCTACGGAATTTTTTATTAGTTAAATCAATGCATGGGCCGAATAGCTTGCTTATTTAGCTTCAATTTGTTTTTTTTTTATCTTCTTTTTACGTCAACTTGTCGCTGACTTTTAATGAAAAAGGATCTTTTTGTCTTTGATCATCGATATCTCAGTAACTAATGGTCAGATAAAGATGGTTTTAAAAACTGGAATAAGTTTTCTACAAAACCCTTTTACGATTTTTTGAAAAAAAATTGCTTTTAATATTGATTAAAGAAAAGAGATTTAGTAAATCTACCACGTATTCACAAATATTGATGGGGACTAATGTGTTTTTTACACCTTAATGTACCTTAAATAGTTCTGTAAATTTTTTAATCAATCCATCAAATTGATCAAAATTTTAGAAAAGAATTAAAGGCATTAATCGTTTTTGAACATTGTGTAATCTTCATCAAAATTTGTAAAAAATTAAGAAACAATAGTCCATTCATAAGAAATTGTTACTACAAATTGAAGCAGAAGCAGAACTAAATTCTCTTCTATTTAATGAAGAAAAAATTGGGGCGCTTTATTTTAAAAAAACTGAGTTAAGGGTATTTGAAGTTTTTCAAATGTAACCTTAAATTTTGGCTGTTTGTTAATTAATTTTTCTATTATGAATACACTAAAGAAAAGATCTTACTTTCTGCTTTCATGTGCCCAAATACGGTTTCAACTGGTAGTGTTAACAATTTTTGAATAGGAAAGTGCGAATTTAAAAAAAATCAAAAAAGTCTAAATATTTCGAAAACGGTTAAACTTAGGTATAGGGAAGGTTGATAAAAACTTGCTCAAAATAACGTGAGTAATCTAAAAACACAATGAAAAACATAGGAAATATTCGCATTGAGTTGGACCTAACTGATAAATATCATTATTAGAACTCTCACTACTGATAATGGGGGGTTTAGGCGGAACACTCTGTATACTCTGTTAATTCAGCTTCTTGGGGTGTGATTTAGAAAAGGCCAAGAAATACAATTTCACCTGTGATTTCTTATGCAAGACTTATTTTGTATTCCCTATTTTTAAGTACTTGGATCAAATTTTCCTGCTCCAATTTCCATTACGTTTTCAGAGGGCCTTTTCAGGGAGTCAGGTGGCGAAATTCGTATGTGCTACCTGGAGCGAGACAGCTAAAAGAATTCGGAAATGTGTGTGTCCTTTTGATACACTTTTATAAAATCGCACAAAACTAAAATAAAATCTGCTTCATGTACCGAGTCTTTGATGTCGAATGTATCCGAGATAACACGTAATAAATAAAATTCTTCTTTATATTTCCCACGTAACGTATGCGAGTACATGAAATAAAACTTGAAAGTTTGCGTTTTTATTATCGTGTTTTGGGAATTTAAAGCCACCTCTCTGGAGCATTGGACTGATCCTTTCTAATCGATTCGTAACAGAGCAGAAGCTCAATTAATTTTAGGTCGAGCGACAAAAACAGATGGCTGGAAGGAGGATCGAAATCTCCTATTATAACATTTAATATCATTAAAATTGGTCCAATTAATAAAATTAAAAGGATAAAAGAACACCAACGTGCTTTGCAACAGGTCAATGAATATTAGTTAGTGATGTCAAAAATGTAGATTTAATTATGTTTGCATGCCGTTTGTTATGGGACTAACTGGAGCTATTTGTTTGCATAATTGTCGGACATAATGAAGCACAAAAAGTTGACGGTGTGAAATATTTAGAGCTTGTTTAGTGCATGTTTGGTGTGATTATAATTTTGTCTGCTGTTTTACATTTTATGTTTTTTTTTCAAATCAAGAAAAATTAGCATTTTAGCAAAAATTTGAAAAACGAAAAATTTTCAATAGTCTAAGTCTAAAATTCTAATTTTGTTTTTTTGGAAATTAAAAAATTGTTAAAAATAAATGATAGGAGTATTATTTTTGCATCTTCTTCGAGCATTTTTTACGTTTTTCAAGCAGAAACGTGATTATTTCGCTCAATTTTCTTAAAAAACATCTAAATTGGTAAAATAGTTCTAGTGATAATTTACGTAGGTACATTTTTCAGGTAGAAACACAAATATTTCGCAGGATTTCATTAAAAACTTTACCGAAAAATTTAACAAATTGTGTTATTTTCCCGGTTTTTGAGTGTTTAAGCACGTTTTGAAATCGAAAATTTTTGTTTAAACAGGCTAAAAATTTACAAAATTAACAAAACATTAAAAAATCTTAGTTTTTTTTTTGCAAGATTTCACTAAAACAAACTAAAAAACCAAAAAAAATGAAATTGAAACTTTGCGCGTTTTTTAGCTAGAAATGCAATTTTTGCAAAATTTTGTTAAAAACAAGCCGCAAAATCACTGTCTTGGGCCGAACATGATGTCACTTTTGTTTTTACCAAGTGTTTTAGTACATTTTTAGATAAAACACAATACATTTGCAAAATTGCAAGCTAAAAATTCAACAAATGAGGGTAAAATTGCTGTTATTTTTGCGGTTTTTGAAAGTTTCCTCACATTTTTAAGAAAAAGACTAAAAAATCGAAAATTCTGTTTAAACAGGCTAAATTGCAAAATTAATATTGATGTTATTTTGTTTGATTTACTCGATTTAACTGGTTTTTGAGCAAAATTAAGACAAAAATAAACCGGACACCACAAAAAATTGGTCGAAAATTTTTTTTCAATTTTTTTTGCAAGATTTTGTTAAATGAAATTAAAAACAACAGGTCGTTAAAAACAATTGAAAAAATCACCAACTTGGACCGAAAATAATGTCATTTTTGTATTTTTTGAGTGTTTTAGCACATTTTTTTCAGATGCAACACAATTATTTTGCAAAATTTTGTTAAAAACCAGCTAAAAATTTAACAAAGTAGATTAAAAATAGTGCAACTTTTGCGGTTTTTGAGTGTTTAAGCACGTTTTTGAGATAAAGACAAAAAAATAGTAAAATTTCACTTACACAGGCTAAAAAAATCACTTAATCAAAGCGAGATTGATATTATTTTTAGTTTGTTTTGCTCGACTTACTCCGTTTTTACTAATTTGTTTTAGAAAATCTTGTTCAAACACGCCCAAAAATCACAAAAAAAAGTTGTTATTGTTGTTATTTTGTTTGGTTCACTCGATTTAACTAGTTTTCGAGCAAAATTTAGACAAAAATAATCCGAGAGACCACAACATTTGGTCGAAAATTTTTAAACACGTTTTTTTAGTTTTTTTTTGCAAAATTTTGCTAAAGCAAATAAAAAAGTCAACAAACCAAGCTGAAAATTAGCACGTTTTACAACTGGAAATGCATTTTTTTTAATTTTGTTAAAAACAAGCTGAAAAATTAGTGATTTAGGCCAAAAAGTCATTTTTGACTTCTTAGACTGTTGAAGCAGATTTTGCCATACCGAGTCAAAAATCACTAAATTGTTAGTAGAAAAGATTATATTATATTTCTCACTCAGTTCATAAAAAAAAACTAAACTTTTGACAATGTTGGAAAGATTTAAATTGTAATTTTGAAATCTAGTGAAAAGAGTTGTTATTTGGCTTTTTAATTTTTTTAATTTTGATCTGGTAAATTTTATTTTCTTAAACTTGACAACACTAATTTTCAGTATGTTACTTACAAGATTTAATGATGAAAAATTGAAGTTTTTTTAGGTGATTTATGGCAAAAATATAGATAAATATGGATTTTAATAGCCACTTAACGTTGGTTATTTTATCAATCACGCAGATTTGATCGGAAAACTTCCTTAATGCAATACATTCCGAATTCTAATCAATTTAAGCTCGACATTCATAAATCATAATAAAAGTTTTGATAAATCGAAACTATTCCCCTGCTTGATTAATTCCATATATCGAACGATATAAATCGCAACGAAAAGTCGAGTTGAGACTTGCCTATCGACCACTTTTATTCAGTTTTGCAAAATAGCGCCTTCAACACAAAAACTTTATGTAAATCTAGGTCAGGCGTCGTATACGCTTGTGTAATTTTCTGTGTGGACATCTTAATGTGGCACAAAAATAACACTGCTGGCAAATTCAAAGCTAACACCCGCGGATTCAGACACTTGTCTATTGCTTTCGTAAAAATACTAAGAATAATTTGCAGATCTTTTGACTTATTATTGTTGGCTGGCGTCTAAACCCGGAAATTTATCCTTATTATCATTTTTACGTCGTTAAATTAATGGGTTTTTCTTCGATTAAACGTAATTAGTTGGAGATTTACAAACATTTCAAGGAAGTTGCTAGCAATCGAAGTTATTTTTCACAGGAACAGATAAGATGTTCTCACAGTTGGGAGTAAAAAGTCTGGAATGGTCTTTGCCATTTACTTTATGTGCAATTTGGAATTAAATTGTTACGTATGTGTTTTAAAACTACTTGAGTTTTTTAAAAGTGTTAAATTCACGAAATAAATTTGTTGATTCAAGTCTTGCAATCTTTTGTTTGCCTTTCATTTACGGGGCAATAATTTCCCGATTTTAACGAGAGAGATAACTTCGTTATCTCAAAACAATGATTCGTACAACTTAATTATCGACTGTGTCAACTCAACCAAATGAAACTTCGATACGATTGTACTTTTCGCGCTAAATAGTTTAATGAAAATTTGAAATTTAATAAAACTGGATTAGATGCGAGCTTAGCCAATTGTAAAATCAGCAAGGCCTCGAGCTACCTATACGCTACGCCCTTTTTTAATCAGATATCCTGAGAATCGGAGGATTTACCCTTAAAATTGCGTAGGAAATTAAACGTCAAATTGACGGAGCTGAGATCTTATTGGTTGTGAGGGATGATTTGTTATTGGTGGTTATCTAAATTTCGTTTGCATAGAGGAAAATGATTTGTATTTGACGGTAAGGAAGATCAACAGGAAATTTTTCAGACTGATGGCGTCTTGGAAATTTCACATTTTTCACACAAACGGATGAAATTTTAATCGATTTCGATTCAGTAATTAATGCACGGAGTTGACGTGGCTCTTTTTACATTCTTCTTTCATAAAACAAATTTTTGTTGATATTGATTACCAATTACACAACTTCATCAATAATTCAGCCACACTTGGCGACGCAATCCTGAAATAAAGATGTCATCAGTCATCACATTTTTATTGGCCAATGATTAACATGATCCCCTGAAAGGCTGAAAAAAGACAACAAAAAATGTAATTAATTTTTCAATGTTATAGACAATGTTTTAATATTACTTTGTAAGTAATTTTATTACCACAAAGTTTGTGAAGTAATAAATGTTTTGCAAAAAGTTATACAGGGTGCGCCAGAACTCGCGCCCCAGAGAAAATTTTCAAGTAAGCTAAGATACCAGGAACATGGAAAAAATGTTTAAAAAAGACTATCAAAAAATTTTTGTATTTATTTTTTTACATTTGACATTTTTTATGTCTATTTAATGATGCTGATGATCTTGTATATGTTTTTTTTACAATTATTTCGTAAAGGTACAAAAATTTTGCGAAAAAAAAACACAAATAACATTGAACAGAGTTACAGTTTAGGATACAGCTTCCTTGTTTCCTCTTTGAATAGCCTATAGCAAAAAAAAAACTAAAATTATTTTTTTTACAGAAATAAATAGAGTCAAAGTGCAAAATTTAAACCCTCATAACTCTGAAATTTTTATAGATAAAATTTTTGTAACATTTTTTCCATTTACCTTATATGACATTTTTCTATGGGGCGCGAGTTCTTGCGCAGCCTGTATATGAAAAATATAAGAACGGTTATAATGTGCAATATAACCATGCGAATAAAGAAGTTACACTGTGAAACAAAACCGCAATATAAACGAAATATAAAGGCGGTTATATAAACAAAATATAACCACGCGTAAATAAAGGTTAACTAAGGAAATATAAACGTGTTATCTAACCGAAAAATAAGCTCGCGTATGTAATGGTTATAGATTACAAGATGTGACAGAAATATAGACGAGATGTAAGAGAGGTTATATTTATATTCGAAATGTAACCACGTGTATATATCGTTTATAAAACTTTTCCATTTGATCTAACTCTGGTTTATAATTAAAAAAAGCATCACATTGATGAGCCAGCGATTATATTACATAGTTATATAATTGTGCTACTAGGGGTTAACTAATTCCTGAAAGGCTGAAAAAAACTACAACAAAAAATGTAATTAAGTCTTTATGCCTTAAGTAATATTTTAATATTAATTTATAATAAATTTTATTCCAATTAGAATTATTTATTACAAATTGTATGAATTAATAAATCTTATGCAAAAAGTAATATAAGAAAAATATGCGCAATATAACCACGCGTATATATTGGTTGTATAATCTTTTCATTTGAACCTAACGTGGTTATCTAATAGTTAGTAGAAGAGCTGTCACACTTATGAGCCAGAAGTTATATAACCGTTATATAATTGTTATATTAGGGCTGAAATAAATATAAAAATGGTTACATATATGCGCAAGGTAACCAGACGTTTGTAGAAGTTATATCATGAAGCAGAACCTCAATATAAGCGAAATATAAGGGCGGTTAACCATAATATAACCACGTATTACAGGGTGCGCCAGAACTCGCGCCCCAGAGAAAATTGCCATATAAGGTAAGATACCAGGAACATGGAAAAAATGTTAAAAAACTTTTATCTATAAAAGTTTCGAAGTTATGAGGGTTTAAAGTTTGTACTTTGACTCTATTTATTTCTATTGGAAAAATAATTTTCAGTTTTTTTGCTATAGGCTATTAAAAGAAGAAACAAGGAAGCTGTATCCTAAATTGTAACTCTGTTCAATGTTATTTGTGGCTTTTATTGGCAAAATTTTTGTCCCTTTACTAAATAATTGTAAAAAAACATATACAAGATCATCAGTATCATTCTGGCGCACTCTGTATAAAGGTTAGATAACTTTAACAGAAATATAAGGGAGATATAAGTGCGGTTATATATATGAAATATATCGACACGTATGGATTGGTTATACTCCATTTAAACCTAACCTTGGTTATATGACAGTTAGCTGAAAAGGCGTCACATTTATGAGACAGCAGTTATACAACTGTGCTACTAGGATGTTTAATAATTGCAGTTGAATAATACATAAATTCTAAAAGTGATTACGTTTATTCAAACTCTATTAGGCTTTAGTCAGATCCACTCGGAAAACTGGCGTCACAAATGTAATTTCTCTTTATATTTCAATGTATCAAATATCGTTTTATTTCTACCCTACCTACAGTCTTTTTCAGGATTTCAAAGGTATAATTTTGCAGTTTGCACGATTTTCATGTCTTTTTGCGCAGTTATTCTGCATTCAATAAAACGCTGTTTTTATGTAATTTTTTAATGATTGCGAAGAAAGTTGGAAAGAAAGTGGTTCTTATCGGCTAATCTTGGATTGTGTTAAAACAGAATCGAACATTGGGGATTTGCTTGCTTTCGCAGCGATATAGTTTTTAGAGCACGTACACGTCTGTGGACATTAAAAATGGCGCTTTCCGAATTTATGACTTTGTCTTTGGTTTGTGGATTTTTCGCTGTTTGATATTCGTGTTAATTATGTAAAAAGAGCAATAAAGTTGGTGAAGCGTGTGTGCACGCCTAGAAAGGGCGGTAAACCGGAATTACCTTAGCTAAGATTAACAGCTGCTTAGAGGGGTTCTTAACGTTCGGGTAAATGTCTAATTCCCTTTAGTATTAAATGAATGTTTCTTAGGTCACGAAATTTTGCAAACTTAAAATATCAGTGACTGTCTTGGAAGAAAATCAAAGAATTCGGCACAGCGTCGAATTTCCTCCTGTGAGATCAACTTTAAAAGCGATTTTCGAAGCTAATAATAAACTGAAGTAGCACTTATAATACTCTAAATATAAAGTTGCGAGTAGCTGATCACTGGTTAAATTTAAACTTGAGACACATAGTAGAAAATGCGAAGTTTCGATGAGAAAAAAAATTGTGTCTTAAGAGTGGGAATGCTTTCTACTTTGAGACTATCGAAGCATAATGACACGCAATGGGTTGCGTGAGAACTTGGGTTGGGATCAGTTTAATTCAATGAGTTACAATTGGTTGGCCAACCGTGGACAAATCATCAACAACCATACGCTAATGAACTTGCAGATGATTTTGTGATGAGATTAGGCTCGGTTGGGGGAAAATTTTTCGTAATTATTGCAATTAAAGCCCAAATTTCGGATGCATCATTTACTGACGGAGATTTATCGGGCGAGTCACACAGAGGGGCCCAATTAAACAAAAAATTAGAGTAGGATTTTTTTGTATATTGATAAACAGAATTTTATTGGTAGGCCACCAGCTATACGGTTGTAACAGGGGCTTGTAATTTTACACCTAATTATGATTCACCTGCATAATATTCAATAGGTAGGTAAATATGTGAAATAACGGGTACTCATGTGGTTTCAACATCAATATTCTATAACAAGTACATAAAAAACTTCAATTATTATTGTCATATTTTTGTCTAATATTTTGATTTTTATTTATTACCGAACACACCCTCAAAAACTCAAGAAATTCGTAATTTTTTAAATTTGGTCTGATAACGTTTTATGCAGTTTTGAAGCTTCTAGGATCTCTAGGAATGTAAAAATGCATCAATTTTAAAGTTGAGTTTTTTTTAAATTTTTGTCGAGATTTTGGTCCAATTTTTGGTACTCTCCAATTATTGGCGCTAGTGTTTGGGATCGTTAAAAAGAAAATCTAATTTTTTATCATATACAAAAACATCAGTATTGTACGATAAATAGTTATTGAGAAAATTGCTAATAAAGTCAAAAATATTGAAAATATAAATTCTACTATAACTTCGAAAAGATTACGAATTTTGCAGTTTTCTCGACTTTCATCAATTGATGGTAATTCTGATCCCAGCGAGTTGAAAAGTTCGTTAGTGACCTTTAAATAATAAAATTAAAAAAAAATTGTATAGGACATTAATAGATGTTCCAAAAATAAGTTACGATACAAACTTGTGTTTTTTTAAATGAAACACCACATGCTTGGATATGTTGGATGTAGATTTTTATGACAATATTTTTTATGCTAAATTTTTTTCAGTTGATTTTGCTTAGCTTTAAAAATAAGACGTTTATTTTGACGAAAACATGCATTTCTTAAAGTTTATTACACAAAAACTAAGATATCTAGAAATATTTTTTTTTACTACCGCAAAGTTGTAACATTTTTTTAGTGTGTTGCATTTGCAAAAATAAAAAAAAATTAAGGCATTTGTTAAAAGTTCAATAACTTAAAAAATTTAAATGGAACACCTT
>NW_025400975.1:4171729-4180564 GCF_015345945.1 Tribolium madens
TATTATTGAATGTTAAATATCTTTTCATTTATCAGTTCTAGACATTAAAAGTTTATTTTTTAGATAGACAAATTTATCAATCTATTAGATGCAAAAATAAAAAATAGGGTGTTCTATTTAAATTTCTTACGTTTAACTTTTAACAAACTTCTTAATTTATTAAAAATTGCTACGGCATTAAATTCTGTACTTTCTTCTTTGCAGAAGTAAGAAAAAATTTGTTCTTGCTCTCTTAGTATTTGTGTAATAAATTTTTAAGAAGTGCATGTTTTCGTCAAAAAAAACGTCTTATTTCTAAAACTAAGCGAAATAGACTAATAAAAGTTTAGCCTACAAACACTGTTTTAAAAAGCTACATCCAAAAGTGCAAAGAAACATACGGTGTTTCATTTAAAAAAACACAAGTTTGTATAGTAAGTTGTTTTTGGGACATGCTGTATGGTTGAAAATAATTTTAGGTGATGCACTAGATTAAATTTTATTATTTAAAGATCACTAATGGATTTTTTAAGTTGCTGGGACACCCTGTATGTATGCATTATAACATTATAACTTTTGAGGTACAATTTTGCCGCAATTTACAAAATAAAAAAAGGAAAAATTTGTCATTGCTAATAACTCTGGAATTATTAGAGCTAGTTTCTTATGTTTAGCACCGTTGAAAAGCACATTTGATTTTCATAGCTTTAAAGAAAATATTATTGTGCTCCGATGAATAATTTTCAAGTAAATTGCTGATAAATTAAAAATATCCAAAATATAATAAATTCGACTAAAAGCAAGCAAACATCTTAATCTGCTTTAAATTATCTATTTAATTTATTGAATTTATTATCTTTAATATTGTTATTCAGTTTAAGAAAAATCAATAAATCGTATTTCGAGTTATGTTTTTTTGAGTATCTAATAAATGCTAAAGTTCCAATCATCGAATCGATTTGCGTTTTGTATATTTCCCAAGTCCTCAAGATCCCTTTCCTTTTAAAAATATCTTTTGTTCCAATAAAAGCCCTCCGACTGAACATTCGTCAAAAGTTTTAATATTATTGAAAAGCATCTTGGTCGAATTTCTCGAGCTTAAAAAACCAATTCGATGTTGTCGATTATCGTCGAATAATAACAATTCAATGACGTCATAAAAATGAATAATTCAAATTGATTAAGTCGATTCGCAGTCGGCAATTTTTCCATAAGAAGACGCTTCTTTTAATATAGCCGCAAGGTATTTCCACCTTAAAATATTCATATGTATAAACTCGAGCAATTTTCATAAAATATTTAATAAAATTCAGAAAATAGAATTGCGATAACGCCAAATTTATTTAAGCGGGGGAGGAAATTCGAGGATTGAACGTTATTAGGAAAAATTTCAATGTTTGTCACCGGATATTATATTTTAAGTTAATAATCACTGCGGTGTTCCGCCCCTCGCAACAACCCCCGATAAAAACTTGGATCATTACGCTAGATTTTCTATGCGTGGAACATCCCCGTTCTTATCTCATAAAGGAGTCAACAAGGAAAAAAGGATACGTTAGGTTCGGGTGTAAATTGAGACTAACAACTTTATTAAAGCTTTAATGGTTAAGTACATTTTCCTTTGCATATAAAAAGACTTAAATGGAATAGTCGCGCTGATAAAAACCGAGCTTTTGAATTTATATCACAGAGGGTTAGTTTTTATGTTACACAAATAGGTTCACGTTTTTGGAATGAGTTAAATTTTTGTGTTGGGCGAGGAGGCGGCAAATAAATAGGCCCAAGACTGTCTTAAATATCTATTATTGAAAATGCATGGCTCTACAGATCCAACTTATGAGTTCTACGCTCGGGACAAATGTTCCAGAATCCATCAAATATTTACGTGACCCATCGAGAGAGCATTCTACTCAAGAACAGCCCTCACCTTTTATACCCTCTAAGAGCGGCCAAAGTTCAACTTATTGTAACCTTGAACTGAGACGGAGAGTTATTTCGCTCGTAAAACCACTTATTGAACCAAATTTATGACGAATTCGGACGGAATGACCGCTAAGGGTGAAGATTTCAGCAAGAAGAGCGAGAAATAGTATTTGATAATTTTTTAGCAGAGATACTGATCAGGGGCGTGGTAGCGCAGCGAGAAACTCACTAAATTTTAACAGTTTTGCCAAAACAAAACTGAAAAAAGCTGAATAATTTGAATAACATAATTTTTTCTTGTTTTTTTCCAGATTTACAAGTTTTGTAAACCGAAAATACAAAATAAAAAAATTGCAAGGCACAGTAGAAAATCACTGAATAAAACTTTAAATATTTTTCAGCGAGACTTTTGTTAAAACAATGTAAAAATAGCAAAATAAGATCTTGAAATATTTTTCTAAGATTAAAAGGTTTTTTGTTACTGAAAAACATACTAAATTAACAAAATTTTCTCAAAACAAGTTATTTTTTACAAATGCAGAGCGTTTTTAAACGAAAAATTAACATTTAAAAAAAAAACAAAGTGGAAAATCGATAAATTAAGTTTAAATGTATAATTTTTATAAAGTTTGTAGTGTTTTTCAGCGAGAAACTCACTAAATTAGAACAGTTTCAAAACAAAGCAGAAAAATTCCTGAATTTAAGTTTGGATTACATTAGTTTTGCTTTTTGTGTAGGATTTAGAGCATTTTTTACGCAAAAACTTACAATTTAAAAAACATTTTTTAGGACAAAATAGAAACTCGCTAAATCTTAAAAAAATTTTAACAAGATTCTTGCAAGGTGAAAAATAAGATTTTGACCAGTAACCATTTTATTTTAAATTTATAGCGTTTTTTACTGAAACCTTACTAAAGTTTTATTTACTACTTACTACTTACTTTACTATTAATACTACTTATATACTACTTATTTACTACTTACTTTTTACTACTTACTAAAGTAATTTTTTTTCAAAACAGGCAGAAAACGTCAAAGTTTATCTAAATTTATTATTTTTCTTCTATTTACTATGATTTTAAAGTTTTCTTTACAAATTTAGAGCGTTTTTTTGTAAAAAAATACAAAATGTTTTCAAAGAAAAGTGGAAAATCGGTAAATTGGGTTTAAAACATATTGGTTTCTATCGTTTTCAGCGAGAAACTCACAAAATTTAAACAGTTTTGCCAAATCAAAGGAGAAAAATCGTTGAATTGAAGTCTGAATAACATCAGTTTTGTTTTCTTTTTGCCACATTTACTGCGTTTCAACTTAAAAACTTACTAAATTAAACCAAAATTTTTTTTCAGCGAGATTTTTTAAAAACTACTTTTTGACCCAAATTTATGATTAATTTTAGCGGAATGACGCCAAAGGTGAAAATTTCAACAAGAAGCGCGGGAAATAATATTTGACATTTTTTTTAGTCATCAATTGTTTGAGCAGAGATACTGACCAGGGGTGTGATGACGCAGCGAGAAACTCACTAAACTTAAACAAAACTGAAAAAAGCTGAATAGTCTGAATTATTTTATTATTTTACAATTTACAGCTTTTTTAACCCAAAAACACTAAATAAAGAAATTGCAAAGTAGACAATTATGAATAAAATTTGAAATATTGTTCAGCGAGATTTTTGTTAAAACAATGTAAAAAATTGCAAAATAAGATCTTGAAATACTTTTTTTGAGATTAGAGCGTTTTTTACTGAAAAACTGAAAAACTAAATTAACAAAATTTTTTCAAAACAAGTTCGTTTTTACAAATGTAGACTGTTTAAAAGGTAAATTGGCATTTTTTTAAAACAAAGTGGAAAATCGATAAATTATATTTAAATGTAATGTTTTTATAAATTTTGTAGTGTTTTTCAGCGAGAAACTCACTAAATTAAAACAATTTTATCAAAACAAAGCAGAAAAATTTCTGAATTGAAGTTTGGATTACATTAGTTTTGCTTTTTTACTTACAAATTAGGAAACATTTTTAGGACCAAGTAGAAAATCGCTGAATTATTAAATCTGAAATATTTTTCAGCAAGATTCTTGTTAAATGAAGTAAAAGTATAAAATAAGATTTTGACCATTGTCAATTTTTTTTAATTTAAAGAGTTTTTTACTGAAAACTTACTAAAGTTAAATAGTTTTGCCAAAACAAAGCAGAAATTGGCTAAACTGAAGGATTTTTTTTAAACCAATTATTGAACTAAATTTATGAGTTTAAATTCGGACGGAATGACCACTGAGAGTGAAGATTTTAACAAGAAACTCGAGAAATAAACTTGACAAATTTTGTGCATGAATGGTTGGGGAGAGACACTGACCGGGGGCGTGGTAGCGCTGCAAAATTGTGTGTATATCAAAGTGCAATCAATATTTAGTCATTTTCGGTAATAACTGTTATTTCTTACTTATTATGACTATCACGATACGGCGACTGCTTGAAATAGTAGCTTTTGGTCTTTCATTATGGTAATACCTAGTGGGGACCTCCAAATATTATGTGTGGCAGCTAATTTGAATTAATTCAACAACTCTGTAGAATATATATGTAAATAACAAGAGTATGAATTTAATTTGGTTAATGAATGAGTTTTCAGTGGAAAGTAACTGAAACATTTTTCATAGCTTCGATTCTTGTCATGATGAAACTTGAAACAATGAATGTTTGAAAAATGATTTTAACTCGATTTCCATTTAAATAAGTCGATTAGCATTTTTCACAAAATCTATTTTTTTTCAACAATTATGCCAAAAAAATCCGATGCAATGAAGCTCTTCTGAAACACGGTTGAGGGCGTTTTAGCGCTAGTACCATAAATTTTAAAAGTTAGTTTCTCATTATACTCGCTACGAGAGAGCTAATTTTGTCGGTAAAAGCTCTGATGTCTTTAGGATGCGTCAATTACGCTGTTGTTATTATTCATTTGACGAATTACAAGTTTTTTGATAATAAAATTATAAAATAATAAGAAATGTGAGTAATTTTTCGTTGCATGAAATTAAAATGTTTTATTTCTTAAAGAAAATGTCTGTTGAGATGATTAATGACTTGTTTAATTTTTCTTTTTCTCTCATCAACGCGAATAATTAGATAAGTTTAATTGCATTTTAAATTTTCGCTTTTTTCTTTTCTTCCGTTGCTTTGTTTCGGAGATTTGGTATTGATTTAAATGCAACCATGAAAAGATTTTGTGATTCGTTTTCAAGTGCTTTGCATTAATTAAACATGATGTCTTAATATTTAAACATTTACCGATAGCAAAGTCCTATTTATGTTTTAAAAATCTTATCTTTGACAACTTATCAACTTACTGTTAGTGAAGCTTAAAAGCTTTAAAGTTTACCAACTGCGCCTTTAAAATTTTACCAAACAGTAATTCGGTTTATTTATTTTCTATAAATTTTGTGGCGTTTTTCACCGAGAAACTAAACTAAATTTATGCAGCTTTGTAAAAACAAAACAAAAAAATTGCAGAGTTAATTCTACATTACATTTTTTTTGTTTTATAAATTTAGAGCGTTTTTAATCTAAAAACTCACTAATTAGAAATTTTTTTCAAAACAAAATAGAAAATTGCTAAACTAAATCTAAAATATTTTTGGTAAAGCGAAGTTGCAAAGAGCTGTGATTGTACATTGATTGTCTTTAACTATTTTTTTATTTAGAGCGTTTATAACTGAAAAACTCATTAAAGTAACAAAATTTTCTCAAAACGTACAAATATACAAAGTTAGTCTAAATTGTGTTATTTTTGTTTTGTTTATATGATTTTAGAGTTTGTTTTTACAACTATTATAAAGCGTTTTTTTAATAGAAAAAATTCACCAAATTTAAATGTTTTTTCAAAGCAAAATGGAAAATTAATAAAATAGGTTTTAAATGTATTATTTTTTATAAATCTAGTAGTTTTCAACGAAATTTAAAAAGTTTAAAACTTTGAAACAAAGCAGTAAAATCACTGAATTAAATTTGAATTACATATTGTTTGCATTTTTTTGGTCAGATTTAGAACGTTTTAACCCCAAAAATTTAAGTAAAGAAAGACTTTTTTGACTGAAAAATTGACAAAATTTAGGTTCAAAATGTATAATTTTTTATAAATTTGACAGCGTTTTTATCGGGAAACTCACGAAATTTATGCAGTTTTACCAACACAAAGTTGAAAAATTGCTGAATTAAGTTTGAATTACATAATTGTTGCTTTTGTATGGTCAAATTTAGAATGTTTTAACCTCCAAAAATTGAAGTAAAGAAAGACTTCTAAGACAAAAATAAAGTGAAAAATTGCTAAATTAAATTTGAAATATTTTTATTACAAATAAAAAACTGCAAAATAAGAGCTTAAAATTTTTGTTGTTAACAATTTTTTTAAATTTAGAGCGTTTTTGACTGGAAAATTGACAAATTTTAGGTTTAAAACGTATTATTTTTTATAAATCCGGCAGCTCACGAAATTTAAACAGTGTTGCCAAAACAAAACTAAAAAATTGTTGAATTAAATCAGATTTTTTTCAGTGAGATTTTTATCAAAACAAAATAAATTTTTGTGGTTACAAAAATGGTGGATGCGCCGGGCCAAATCACTTACCGGGTCTGTGAATGCAATTAGTGTATTACTGCTTTTTAGGTGTTTATTACTAAAAATTTTTAAAAAATTGTGGCTAATTAATAAAATAAAAAGTATAGTGATATGTACAATATGTACAATACAAACACATTTAAAAGAAAAAGCAGAAAAAAGTGAACTTGTAATTATTTTTGTTACTATAGGTGTATTAATTTTAGTTATTTTTGTAAATAACTTTTCAAGAGGCTTGTAAGTACACCGGTGTTATAAATAAAATATCGAAAATAAAAAAAAACATTTTTGCAAAAGCGTGAATCTCTTTGATTCTTGCATAAGTAAACAAACATCCTGCGCTCACATGAAAGCTTAATATTTCCATAAAAACGGCATCGGATTGAAATAAAACCGTATACATAAGAATTTTATATAAAGCGACTTGTCCTTTGAAGCCAACTAACTGAAGCGATCGAATTAAACATGTGGATTTTATTTTATGCAATTAATTGCAAACAAACGCCAACAAATTGCTTCGTAACAAAAAAAAATCTCTATCCGTTGAGAATCTTGAAGGTAGAGACAGAAAAAAGTAAATGTCGAGCCCGATGAATGTAGTTTGTCGTTGGAGTGCTTCATGAATGTAACATGAGTTTTAACCTGTCCTGGTGCAAGTTGACCCCTAGCATGTGTAACAGTTCCTCGCATGTCTGCCAGAATGCTCGGATGACGAAACTATGCATAAACAATTCCAACAGCGAGCACGAAACTTATGACAAATGTATTTCCTAGAACTAAATCTTTCAACAACTACCAAAAAATATTTCCTCAATTGAAAATATTGACTCTAAGAATAATGAATTATTATAATTCAATTTTTCACACTTACTTCTTTCAATTACATTATTTTTGTTTTTTCGCTGTCTTAAAGCGTTTTTAACCCGAAAACCAACCAATTAAAAAAAATTTTCAAGACAAAGCAGAAAATCGCTAAATTAAATCTGAAATATTTATTTATCAGTGAGATCTTTAAACTTGAATAGTTTTTAATCAAAAAACTAACTAAAAAATATTTCAAAAATGTAGTTGTTTACTTAAATTAAATCTGAAATATTTTTTAGCAAGATTTTTGCTAAAACAAGATAGAAAATTTTTTGACCATTTTTAACAATTTTTTTAAGTTTAGAACGTTTTTTACTAAAAAATTTACTAATGTAACAAAATTTTCTCAAAACAAGATGCAGAAAAATATTAAATTAAATATTATTATTCTAAAGTGTGTTATTTCACTGTTGTTTCTATGATTTGAGAGTTTTTTGACAAATTTAGAGCGTTTTTAATAAAAAACTAGACTTTTTTTAAACAATGTGTATGATCAATGAATTAGATTTAAAATGTATTTTTTTTAATTTCGTGGCGTCTATCAGCGAGAAACTCAGTAAATTGAAGCAGTTTTGTCAAGACAAGTAAAAAAATTGCTGAATTAAGTCTGAATTGCATAATTTTTGCTTTTTTTGCTAGATTTTAAGCGTTTTTAACCCAAAAAGTCGCTCAGTACTCATAAAAAAATCATTTCAGATAAAGTGAAAATTCATTAAATGGAAGCTGAAACATTTTTCAGCAAGATTTTTATTAAAACATGGTAGAAAATTGCAAAATAATTTATAAATCTATATTATGTTCACTGGAAAACTTACTAAAGTAACAAAATTTCCTCAAGGCAAATCATAAAAATGTAAAATTCAGCCTAAATTGTGTAATTTAGAGCGTTTTTTGGCCCAAAAACTAATAAAGAAGGATTTTAGGACTAAGAAGAAAATTCACAAAATTAAAACTAAAATATGTTTTATCGAGATTTTTGTTAAAACAAGGTAGTAAATGTCAGTATAAGGATCTTAAAATAAAAATGGTTGTTTTTAAGCAGTTTTGTCAAGACTAGTAGCAAAATTGCTGAATTAATTCTGAATTACACAATTTTTGCTTTTTTTGCTAGATTTTAAGCATTTTTAATCCAAAAAATTGCTAAGTAAAAAATCTTTTCTGATAATGTGGAAAATCATTAAATAAAAGCTGAAACATTTTTCAGCAGGGTAAACAATTGCAAAATAATATCTTAAAAATTGTTGTTTGTAACGATTTATCTAAATTTAGATGTAATGGAAAACTTACTAAAGTAACAAAATTCCTCAAAACAAAGCACAAAAATGCAAAATATCCTAAATTGTGTTATTTAAATTTTGTTTCTATACTTTTAGAATTTATTTTTACAAAAATTATAGAGCGTTTATTAATAAAAAAATTAAAAAGTTTTGTTAAAAATAAATATTTTTTCT
>NW_025400975.1:4181140-4198092 GCF_015345945.1 Tribolium madens
ATTGATAAATTGAGTTTGAAATAAATTATTTTTTATAAATTTAGTACCTTTTTTCAGCTAAAACATTAAATTATTCTTGCTTTTTTGCTAAATTTGGAGCGTTTTTTGATTCAAAAAATTACTAATAAAAAAATTTAACATTAAAAAACAATTCACAAAATTAAATCTGACAGAGTTTTGTTAAAACAAGGTAGAAAATGTCAATGTAAGATCTTAAAATTCGTTGTTTTTAACAATTTTTCTAAATTTAGAGTGTTTTCTATTTTAAAACTTACTAAAAAATAATAACTTTTTTTAAAAACAAAGTACAAAATGAAAAATCAGTCTAAATTTTGTTATTGCTTTTTTGTTTCCATAGTTTTAGAGTTGGTTTTTACAAATATTATAACATTTCTTTTAATAAAAAAATTACCGATAAAATTTCCAAAAATCGTTGAATTATAGGTTTAAATTTTATCATTTTTGCTTTTTTTCGCTAGATTTAAAGCGTTTTTAATCAAAAAACTACCTAAAAAATATTTCAAGGAAAAGTAGACAACTAAAGGTTGGAAATTTTTTTGCTCATGTTTTTTTTATTTACAGAGTTCATTACTGAAAAAATCATTAAAGTAACAAAATTCTCTCAAAACAAAGCACAAAAATGCTAAATTTAATTTAAATTGTAATATTTTCTCAAATATCAAAATATTGATTCCAAGAATAATGAATTATTAAAGTATAATTTTTTACAGTCACCTTTTCCAATTGGATGCTCGACGAAACAAAACGAATAAAAATTATTACCAGCGATAACGTTGAAAGACAACATTTGTTTAGCTTTGGATAACTTGCACGTTTGTTGTGGTTTAATTTAAAAAGAAAACTCAGTATCAGTATCACTAATAAAAAGCAGCAATTTTCTTTTGCAAAAATTCGATTATTGTTTCCCGTTTTAATATTGAGTTGGAACAGTGCAAAACGTCAATAATTGTTAATCGAAGTAAGAGTGTGCGATAATCAGTGCAGAACGGTCTAGAAATAATAGAACAGAGAGCGTCAGAATCGTTCCATTTAAGCCCTTAATTTGTTTAGGAAACGTTTAATGGTCCTGTGCAATTATCGGGATCCCACAATACATTAGTGTCAGAACCATCGCTTTCGCACACACCATGTCACTGATTTCGAGCCAAACTGTGTTAGAAAGTTGCCGTCATTTTCGTCTAAAACCGAATTAATGTCTGGTAAAATTTAAAGGTATTCTTAAAAGTCACGGCAAGTTGGAGTAGTTGGTGAACTTTAAAGCTTTTAAGCTCCGCTGGCTTGACAATATCCCATAATAGTAAGTTGATAAGTTGTCAAGGACGAGATTCTTATAAAATAAATAGCACGTTGCTGGTAGAAATGTTGAAACGGTGTATTTAATTAATGCGAGGCACTTGAAAACGAGTTACAAAATAAACTTTTCTATAGAACACGTTTTATAGTATTTGTATAAACAATCTCTAAAGTCATAGAAACAAAACTGAAATACTTACTTTAGTGAGTTTTATAGTAATAAATTTAAGAAAATTGTTAATAACTTTTTATTATATATTGTTTTAATAAAAACCTCGTTGAAAAACTTTTAAATTCAGTTTAGTAATTTTCTACTTTGTTCTGGATTTTTTTTGGGTTAAAGTCTTGAAAATCTGGCGAAAAAAGTACTAATAATGTAATTCAAATTGAATTCACTGGTTTGACAAAATTGTTTAAATTTAGTTTAGAGTTTCTCACTGAAAAACACGACAAAATTTTTAGAAAATAATATATTTTTAAACGTAATTTACTGATTTTTGACTTTATTTTATATACAATCTAGACCAAATTTAATACTTTTGCTTTTTTTTAGAACAGGTTGTTACTTTAGTGAGTTAGATTTGATTTGATTTGATTTAGTTTAATGCAACGATTTTTTGCTTTATTTTAGGCAAAACTGAATTTATAAAATAAATTTATAAAAGTAAACTCTCTAACATATAGAAATAAACAGAAGCAACATAATTTAGATCAAATTTTATATTTAATTTTTTACTTAAAGTACTAAAACATTAGAAAAACAACTAAAATTGGTAAAAAAACTACTAATTGACAAACTCTCAAGTCATAGAAACAAAACTGTAGCACTTATTTTAGTGAGTTTTTTAGTAATAAATTTAAGAAAATTGTTAAAAACTATTAATTTTAATAATTTCTATCTTGTTTTAACAAAAAAAGTTAGTTTAGTGGTTTTCTACTTTTTTCTGGATTTTTTTGTGTTAAAATTGCTTAAAACCTAGCGAAAAAAGCATAAATAATGTATTTCGGATTGAATTCAGCGGTTTTGCTTAATTTTGACAAAACTGTTTAAATTTAGTGAGTTTACAGAAAATAATATATTTTTAAACGTAATTTATTGATTTTTGCCTTTATTTTATATAACACAATTTAGACAAAATTGAATGCGTTGTGTTTTTTTAGAACAAGTTGTTACTTTAGTAAGTTAGAAAAATTCGAAATTTTATTTTGCAATTTTTTACATTGTTTTTAAAAAAAATTACTGAAAAATATTTTAGATTTGTTTTGGTTTAGTTTAATGCAACGATTTTTTTGCTTTGTTTTAGGCAAAACTACTGTATTTATAAAGTAAATTAAATTTATAAAAGTAAACTCTAATATCGTAGAAATAAACGGAAGTAACATAATTCAGACCAAATTTTATATTTTAGTTTTAAGTTTTACGAAGAGTATTAAAACATTAAAAAAATATGTAAAATTAGTAAAAAACTACTAATTACTTTAGTAAGTTTTGTAGTAATAAATTTAAGAAAATTGTTAAAAACTATTAATTTCAATAATTTTTATATTGTTTAAACAAATTGATTAGTGGTTTTCTACTGTTTTCTGGATTTTTTTTGAGTTTAAATTGCTCAATATCTGTCGGAAAAATCACAAATAATGTAATTCAGATTTATTTTAGCGGTTTTTCTAGTTAGTTTTAACAAAACTGTTTAAATTTAGTGGTTTTCTGACTGAAAAACACTACATAATTTACAAAAAATAATATATTTCTAAACGTAATTTATCAATTTTTTGCTTCATTTTTATAACATAATTTAGACCAAATTTAACATTTTTATGTGTTTTTTTGAGAATATGTTGTTACTTGAATAAGTTAGAAAAATTATAGATTTTATTTTGCAATGTTTTACATTGTTTTAACAAAAATTTTGCTGAAACATACTTTCGATTTAATTTAATTTAGTTTATTTCACCGATTAATTTTGCTTTGTTTCGGGCAAAACTGTATTTGAAGTAAAGTAAATTTATAAAAGTAAACTCTAACATCATAGAAATAAACAGAAGTAACATAATTCAGACCGAATTTTAAATTGTATTTTTTACGAAAAGTATTAAAACATTAAAAAAATAACTAAAATTAGTAAAAAAACTACTAATTGAACCAAAAAATAAAAAGTTATAGTTTGTCCCGGCGCATCCACCATTTTCGCAACGGCAAAATTGGGGTAAATTTTCTCTAATACCACTGAGGTTTCAATTTAGTTTTGACGTAAATATGTTTTATTGTGTAAAGCCTCGCGCTAGGTGGCTTTTTTGTCGTCAACCCCATGCCCGATACCTACCTTTGAATCATAAAAGAGTTCGATATCGAGAAGATTTTTACTTTTTCCTTGCCGGTTTGCTCAACTTTCAAAGGAATTTTAAATTGCATATTCAAACAGTTAAATGTTAGAAGAAATATAACGTCTAGCAAAAAATTCCGAATAATCCTTGACATAGTTTCGTGGTGACTTCCAAGTTTCTAATATTTAAATGGCCTCCTCTATAAATGCAAATGTGAGGCGTTTCGAATTGGCCATCGGAGCATGCATTAAGAAAATCGACAATATTAAGGGCAGGACGGAATTACAATTGTGCTAATTCCCAAGTCGGCTATTATTACTTTCGAATTAATTAGGTCGAAGTGCTAAACCGAAATGTAAAGTTTTGGGTTTTTTTGAAGCGATTTTTACGAGAGAAGCGAACTGTAAAAGCTTGTTTATGGCTGGTTTTTATTCGAATTGTTTGAAGCTTTTAGGTAAGTCTTAAAATTGGTGATTTCGTTCGGATTTCTTTCATAAATAAAATCGCGTCTAATTTCGACTTGGCTTTGAATATTCAATTTGAAACATACGTTCAAGTCTGCCGCATCTCTTTATTGAAAATTTTATTGCTCAACTTCGTATTTAGACAGAATTTATTGTCACCACGTGGTATATCTGCAAATGGAAGTCATCGCCGCTTCATTCTTGCGGCAACAAAATTGACCAGACTGCGAATTTTTTCAATTTAAAGAGAAATTTTCTAAAAAAGGCAAAACACTTAA
This sequence comes from Tribolium madens, assembly GCF_015345945.1. Taxonomy (NCBI): domain Eukaryota; kingdom Metazoa; phylum Arthropoda; class Insecta; order Coleoptera; family Tenebrionidae; genus Tribolium; species Tribolium madens. The sequence continues at coordinate 4,185,522 of NW_025400975.1, forward strand.
AAGTAGGTTTAAATTGTGTTATTTCCATGATTGTAGAGTTTATTTAAATATTTTTAATAGATAAAATTTACAAAACATAAAAGTTTAAATTTAAAATGTACTATTTTCCATAAACTTATCGAAAATAAATTTAAGCAGTTTTGCTAGAACAAAACAGAAAAATTGCTGTGTTAATTACATCATAATATTACATAAGTAATTTAACTTAGTTTTGTTTTTTTGCTAAATTTTAAAGCGATTTTAACCCAAAACCAAACCAAATAAAGAAACCAATTAAATTTGAAATATTTACTAGTGAGATTTTTGTCAAAACAAGGTAGAAAATTGCAAAATAAGATCTTGAAATTCAACATTTTTAAATATTTTTTAAGTTTAGAAAGGTTTTCTCCGAAAAATTTACTAATGTTACAAAATTTTCTCAAAATAAGGCAGAGAAATATTAAATTTAGATTAAATTGTGTTACTCCTTTTTTGTTTCTATGATTTTAGAGGTTTTCTTACGACTTTATAGCTTTTTAACAAAAAATACAAAATATTTGAAAACAAAGGGGAAAAATAATAAATCAAGTTTGAAATGTATTTTTTTTTATTTCGTAGCGTTTTTCAGCGAAAAACTCACTAAATTGAAGCAGTTTTGTCAAAACAAGTAGAATAATTGCTAAATTTATTTTTGCTTTTTTTGCTGGATTTTGAGCATTTTTGACCCAAAAAGTCGCTAAATACTTGTAAAAAATCATCTTAGATAAAATGAAAAATCGTTAAATAATAGCTGAAACATTTTTCAGCGAGATTTTTATTAAAACAAGGTATAAAATTGCAAAATAATATCTTAAAATTTGTTGTTTTTTTAAATTTATATTCTATTTAGTGAAAAATTTACTAAAGTAACAAATTTTTTTCAAAACAAAGCAAAAAATGTGAAATTTAGTTTAAATTGTGATATTTCAGTTTTGTTTCTATAAGTTTAGAGTTTATTTTTATAAGATTTATAGACCGTTTTTTTAACAGAATAATTTGAAGGTTTTTTTCACAATTTTTTGTATAAATCTCGTAGCATTTTTCAGCTAAGAAATTACATTGTTTTTTGCTTTTTTGCTAAATTTGGAGCGTTTTTGATTCCAAAACTCACTAATGACAAAAGCTTTTAAGATTACGAAGAAAATTCACTAAAAATCTGAAATATTTTTCAGCAAGATTATTGTTAAAACAAGATAGAAAATGTCAATATAATAAGATCTTAAAATAAAATTGGTTGCTATTAACTATTTTTCTAAGTTTAGAGCGTTTTTAATTGCAAAACTTATTAAAACGTAACATTTTTTTTTAAACAAAGCACAAAACGTATTAATTAGTATTAGTTTTGATAGTGTTCTTTTGTCTCTATAGTTTTAGAGTTAGTTTTTACAAATTTTACAACATTCACTAAAAGCACAAAACTTGATGAATTATGTTTAAATATCATTATTTTGCTTTTTTTGCCAGATTTAAAACGTTTTTAACCAAAAAGCTCAATAACTAAAAAAAATATTAAAAAAAAATTAGACAACTACTAAAATATTTCAATGAGATTTTTGTTAAAACAAGGTAAAAAATTGCAAAATATGATTTCGACAATTTTTTCCTAATTAGAGCGTTTTAAAAAAAAAAATCACTAAATTTGAAAGTTTTTGTTAAAACAAAGCAGTAAAATTGCGTTACTTTTTGTATAAAAAAATAATATATCTATATTTAAACAGTTGTATTTTTCGAGTAAAAGTTTTATAATTTTCCACAATTTGCAACATTTATTTTAGCGATAAATGTTTTTATCAGTTATTTATTTCAAAACTGTTCGAATCGCGGTCTCGTTACTCATCTCGAACTTTATGTAGCTTACACATGAGATAACATCGAACATTTTCCCTCATATAGGATGCACTAATATCGCTGGAATGTGTGCCTTTGGCGTAATAAACATTGCTTCGATATTTTCTAATATTGAGAGGTGCCTCTAAAATGTAAAAAGTGTGTGAAAAATGCGAAAGCTTTTACGATGCGCTGACTAAAATAAGTCTAAAAGTGAGACAGTTTTGTACTTGTTGGATCGTGAAGCAACTCCCGAGAGATGTCTTCCAACGAAACATGGTTAAATTTTCTAAGATTAGTGGTTTCACATGTTCCACAAACACTTGTTAAATGCCTTAATGAAATTAAATTAAAAAAAATTTGAATTGAAGCGTGTTTGGGGTTTCCAAGTTGCTCCAAATATCAGTTTTAATCCAATTTAACCGTTTCATTGGTAATGGTGTACCAGCATCTTTGACGTCGAAATTCTCAAAGCGCCGCTTCTTTTCTTTCGGGTTAGAAAGCGAGCGACTTTTTAGTTAATTAAAACATAAACTCAAACAACTTTAATGCGAAAAACACCAACAAATTAAATCACAGTGATTCAAAAATCGTCGCGTAATGAGAACAAAATCAAATCTGCGAATGTCGTCAATTGTATTGATTAAAGTTAATCTCTCGTGTAAAATTGTGTTGACAAGTCTATAATTTTGTTAAAATGTTCGCTTGGTAAGACGAGGGTTGCATCTACCCTTCGACGGGGGACGTATTTTGTCTATTGAATTATTAATCAATCCATGTGAGGAGGAAGAATTGGAGAACTTGGATTTCGATTTCGCTTTCGTCACGAATTGAGTTGAGTGTTTTTAAGCCAGGGGAAAATCCACTTGCATGGAAATTATTTAAATTGTCTTAACGAAACTCTACAAGTTTAAAAATCGCTTGTAATCATTTAATCCTATTATAAAAACTTATTGATTTTTTTAGTGCAACACACGTTATTAGATTCAATAAAAAATGAGAAAGATACGGAAAAGTTTTACATTTTTTACATTGATAAAACTCAGAAATTTATTGTAAGGACTAGTCAATGTGGTGAAATCCTGTCGGATTTGATTAATAGTTTCATTTTTATTTAGTAAAATGTCAATTGAGACTTTTCAAAACATCGGACTACAAAAGACAGTTGGGGGAGACTAAGAAAGTGTCAGATGTACTGGATTAAAAAATTTCTAGACTTGCAAAAAAATATTTAAAAATATCTTAAAGAAATGCTTAAATTAAAAAAATGTCAATCAAGATTTTTTTAAAATATCGTGTTGCAAAAGACAAAAGGGAAGGAAGTGTCTAAAATACCAGTTTTAACAATATCTATATTTGCAAAAAAAAACGTTTAAAAATTTTTCAAATAAATTTAAAAAATGTGAATTGAGACTTTTCAAAATATCGTTTTACAAAAGACAGTTGGGGAGACTAAGAAAATGTCAAGAAATACCGGCTTAAAAGATTTCTAGACTTGCAAAAAAACGTTCAAAAATTTCTTAAAGAAATGCTTAAATTCAGAAAAATGTCAATCGAGACTTTTCTAAAACATCGTGTTGCAAAAGACAGTGGGGGAAACTATTGGAGACTATCAGATTTTGTTAAAACCTTCTAAACCTGACACTATCTGATTTGCAAATATTTTATATAATTAATAAAAATTCACACTATCGGATTTTGTCAAAATTTATATTTGTTTCATTATTTATATTTATTTAATTTATTTCGTCTCCTTCTATATGATTTCACAATTTTGCTGCTACATCTAGCGTTTGCTACGTCGATAGAAATAATAAATTCATGTCATAACCTCTAATTAAAAAATTAAATGAAATTACACATTCCTTGGCCAAATTTCTTTTATATTGGGCTCTTATAGTCTTAAACAACGCTTCACAAATCACTACCTAACTATTTCAAGTTGACCAGAGGGCAAATTAATAGGTTTTACATCGTTTCTGGCGTACGTTTCATTCATTATTATCACGACGCTTTGCAAGTAATTAAACATCACGCGTTAACTAGTGCAGTTAGTAGTGCAAAATGTCGAAGGCTGATAATCTACAATGTATGCTGAAGCAGTAAAAAAACAAGATAGAAGCAATATTGGTAAATGTAAAATCGCAAAAATAGATAAAACCGTAAAGTGGTGGCTTTTTTGACGTTTTCAGATGAATAAAAATGAAACCACACACTTAAGAAAGATATTGGGCTTAATAACAAATAATGACATTAATAAGCACTTTAATATTAATAAGGCGAAATTATTCATAAACCCAATTAGGTTAACTGCTTTTAAGATAATACGAGGTATAGTGTTTTATCACGAATATTTAGCAATTTGTAGTAGCACACATAATTTATGTATAATATTATATAAAGTCACAAGTTATCTAATTAAAGTAAAAGGAATCCATTAGCAGTGCGGTGTCTACGTTTGTAGAGATTTACCGCAAGAGCAAAATGTAATGTGAAATGAAATCTCTTCTGTGTGTATGGATTCTAATGTCCTATTGTGTATTACTTCTTCCTCCTTTGATGTTGCGAGGATTTTGTTTGCAATGTATTTGAATTTTAGTTATTTTTAATATTGATCGAAACAAAACTGATGTAAAACAAATAATAGATTAAACAAAAATAGCAAAATCAAGCTGAATCTGTGATTTACTACAAATATAAATCATTCTGGAATAAATAAATTAAATTTTTGAATTTAGTATTGAAATAAGTTCAACAATAATCCCTAGTTAATTACTTGTGAAGGGTGCGCTTTCAATTTAGTTACGAGGCAATTTGTAGCAAATTATTTTACATGCTTGCATTGGGAGAGCAAATTGCGGGTTGCTATAAGATTAATGATGGGATTTACCTCATTTGTGTTGCAGACTGCCTTTGGAAAGATCACAAAAAATTCGAAGTTTTTTTTAATTTTTCTACTTAAAACAGTGTTACAGTACAGAGAGCAAATGAAAACACTTATGACATCTGCTTGAGTTGTTTGTTTTCTTATAGATTTTTTTGAGACTCGTAAATTATTTATTTATTTCGTTTCTGTCTGTTTTAAAACACTTTATTTTGAATTGGATTAGAAATCGTAGTGATATACCATTTTATCTTCAAGCAAATCATAAGACAACGGAAATTTGGACTTACTTTTACTTTTTTTTTAAAAAGCAAGCAGTTTAGTTTATTTAGGGGTATCCCAGCAAGTTGGTAAAATTCATTACTTATTTTTAAATATTTAAATTTAAAAAAATATTTATATAGGCAATTGATAAATATTATTCTAGTGCATCGCCTGAAATTATTTTCCACTATACAGCGTGTCCTAAAAATGAGTTACAATACAAACTCTTGTTTTTTAAATGAAACATGTTTCTTGGCATTTTTGGATGTAACTTTTAATTTCATTGTTTTTAAACCAAACTTTTATTAATCGATTTTGCTTCGTTTTTGATATGTTATACTCTTAGTTATTACACAAAAACTAAGACAGCCAGAACATTTTTTTACAACTGCAAAGAAAAAAGTAAAAACTTTGGGACCATAAAAATTGCTGAATTAGGTCTGAATTACATAATTTTTGCTTTTTTTTTTGCTATATTTTGAATATTTTTAACCTAAAAAGTTGCAGCTAAGTAAAAAACATTTTTTTTCCGTTAAAGTGGAAAATCGTTAAATGAAAGCTGAAATATTTTTTAGCGAAAACAAGGTAAAAAATTGCAAAAGATTTTGAAATTTGTTGTTTTTGACAATTTTTCTAAATTTAGACTATTTCTTTACTGGAAAATTTACTAAAGTAACAAAATTTCTTCAAAACAAAGCACAAAAATGYAAAATTTAGCTTAAACTGTGTCATTTTAGTTTTGTTTGTATACTTTTAGAGTTTATTTTTATAAAAAATTGTAGAGCGTTTTTTTTAATAGAAAAATTTGAAGGTTTTTTTTAAAACCAAAAGAAAAATTTTTTAATTGAGTTTTTAAATAAATATTTTTATCAATTTGGTAGCATTTTCCAGCTAAAATATACATTATTATTGCTTTTTTGTTAAATTTGAAGCGTTTTCTTGAAACTCAATTATAAAAAAATTAAAATTAAAAAGAAAATTAACAAAATTTAATCTGAAATATTTTTCAGTGAGATTTTTGTTAAAACAAGTCAGAAAATGTTAATATGAGATCTTGAAATTTGTCGTTTTTAATATTTTTTTTAAATATGGAGCGTTTTTTATTGCAAAACTAAAAAGTAATTTTTTTTAAACAAGGCACAAAACGTAAAAATTAGTCTAAATGTTGTTAGTTGATATAGTTTTAGAGTTGGATTTTACAGAAATTATAACATTTTTTTTTAATAGAAAAAATCACCAAACTTACTAAAAGCACAAAAATCCGTGAATTATAGGTTTAAAGTCTATTATTTTTGCTTTTTTCGCCAAATTTAAGCGTTTTTAACCAAGAAACTAACTGAAAAATTATTTCAAGAAAAAGTAACCAACTTCATAATTAAATCTGAAATACTGGGTGTCCAAAAAGCCGCGCAAAGGGAGTAATTGGGTAGTCCCCCCAGAGTACTAAAAAATGTTTAAAAAATTCTCTGTCAAATAATTTTGACTTTTATTTTTTGACATTTGACATTTTTTCATGTCTATTTAATGATACTGATGATCTTGAATATGTTTTTTTTTATATTTTTTTTTTAGTAAAGGTACAAAAATTTTGCTAATAAAAGCCACAAATAACACTAAACAGAGTTACAATTTAGGATACAGCTTTCTTGTTTATCCTTCTAATAGCCTATAGAAAAAAACCTTGGAAAATTATTTTTTCAACAGAATTAAATAGAGTCAAAGTACAAAATTTAAACTCTCATAACTTCGAAATTTTTATAGATAGATTTTTTAGGCAATTTTCTTGTTGTCTAGGGCATCGCCTGATGATACAGTGTCACAGAGGTGCGCGACTTTCCGGACACCCTGTATTTTTCAGCAAGATTTTTGTTAAAACAAAGTAGAAAATTGCAAATTAGATTTTGACCATTTTTTTTGTATTTAAAGAGTTCGTTACTGAAAAACTCACTAAAGTAATAAAATACTCTTAAAACAAGGCTGAAAAATGCAAAATTTACTAGTCCAAATTGTAATACTTTCGTTTTTTTATAAATTTAATGCGTGTTTAAATTTCTTCAATTATTTTGTTTTCGTCTGTTTTAAAACACTAAAGAATTGTGAACAAAAAGTTGTTTTTATGAAGCGAACGGGCTGATCTTGTGTTCGATTTGGGAGCATTCCATCTCGGTGATAGGTGGAGCTGTAAAATTTTTATCTGTATCTTTATATGTCGAGCAAGAGCTTAATCCTTGTCTGCCATTTAGTGGTTTCATTGTACGGTGCCATGAACTGGGGACGTAAATATAAAAGCAACGCCAGACGGCACAAGGAAGAGGAAGCAAGTTTGGCGATAAACCAGTTGGAACGCTGAAACTGCTGTTCGTACTGGCACTGGCGGAATTGTATTCTAATATGGGTTTTCTCAAATCTTGCCTTGATTACGTCAAATTGCACTAACATACAACAAAGTTAAGTTTCAGTTTGTTCCTTAGCAATTTGCCGGAATCAACATAATTCTCAGAGTACGTCCGGAATTTTCCGGCGGTCCTGTTATGACGCATTTTTCGGATTTATAAGATTTTCTACGGGCTTTAACTCGTTTAGCGATGGAAAAGTTTTAAAAGCTTCGTGTCACGTCGAGTTGGGATTTTATTTCAACAATTAAAGTGACTTTTTCCGAACTTAGACATCAAGAAGCTTATTTCAGACATAAATATGGTATTTTAGTTGGTCATTATTAAAATATCTGAAATGGACGGTATTCTCAGAACAATTTAGTTACAAACTAGTGCCATAATTCTCTCTGGAACTATCCTATGTATTGAACTTGGGAATCAAACGAAATTCTCTCTGCATCTGTAGATTATCAATTAGATTTTGAATTCAGTCAGTCGTCTATTTCACCCTGTCAAACCCTTGTTGTCTGGCCAAACTCCCTAACAAAACGACAGGGCAGCCAACTAAATAAACAGAACATAATTTATTTAAATAAGAGTTTTCTGGGTCAATTCGCTATTAAAACACTACTAATTTACTCTCTGTTTACTTGAACAAATATTAATAAACAATCAGAGTGCATTTTTTCGCGTTTTTATAGCTCGGAGATATTTCTAGTTTACGAGGCAATAAATTCGGGAATTTTCATTAAATTGAGAGCGTCATAAACCTTCGGTTTCTTTCATAATTAAATTCATATCTTTTTTTGAGACAAAAAATGTGTTTTTGGTATAAATTGCCGTAAGCTTTTATGAGACACAACAAGGTTTAGCAGTATTACCAACTCTGCATACTCGTCCCCGTTGGGTTGTAGGATCCGGTATTACCAACCTATTTTACGACTCCGCTAACTACAATGTGTGCGAGCTTTGCTCAGCTTACTTTACTGCCTTAGGCTTATATTAAAACCGGTTTAAAACAAATCTTAACGGAAAGTTACCGGACAATTTTAGATAAAACGTGTTGAGGGCGCACTTATAAAAAGTAAAGCTTTTTTTGTGTAAACTAATTACTTTACCAAAAAATTATTAGTGCTGCTTAAAGTACTATAAAAATGTCATCATTTGTTAAGAATACAATTTTTCGAAACTTTTTTTAGTTTTCGAGTTTGTAAAAAAATACTTTAATGGCCACCCACCATAACAATTTTTTTAAATTAAAGATTATGATTTAAAGATTATCTCTAATTATATTTAATCAGTATTTTTCTTTATGAAACGACTACATCAGTTAAAAACAGTAAGTAATATTACAGTCAACTCCACAAATCGATAAATTTTATTTAGTCAAGTTGGGACATGTTTCGGCACCCTTGCGCCGTCATCAGCCATTGAAAATTGTTACACTTTAAAATAAAAAAAATACAAGATTAAAAAATTTAAATGTTCTTCAAAAATTTTCACGGGCGAGCCTTCAGCTTCACTGACCTCGTCCTTTTACTTTTTTACAGAGGAATAATGTTTAAATACTATTCCTTTTGTATATTTTTCAATTTGTTATAATCAGGAAAAAAAATTTTAACAGTGAACATTTAAATTTTTTAGTCTTGTAAATTTTTTATTTTTTATTTTAAAGTGTAACAATTTTCAATGGCTGATGATGGCGCAAGGATGCCGAAACATGTCCCAACTTGACTAAATAAAATTTATCGATTTGTGGAGTTGACTTTAATATTACTTACTGTTTAAAACTATAAAACATCCACTTTGGGAAGAAAATGAATCGAGTTCTACATCAGTTAAGTTCGGAAAATGAGCTCGAAARACAACTTTAAAAATTTATTAAGAAATAATTTTATTTAATTAGTCATTTTTACATCAGTCTCTAATAAAAAAAACAGTAGGTTGCCATTTAAAAAAGATTTTTTTTTGCAAAACTCAAAAACTAAGAGGGATTTCGAAAAAAAATAGTCTTGATAATCTTTTCACTGCACTAATTATTATTTTTTGTAAAGTATTTAGTTTATGCAAGAAATGCTTGGCTTCATACTTTTCATTCACCCGGTATGACCTTGTCTTGTGTTGCTTCCTAATCTCGACGGATCCAAACTGGGGCAAGGAAAAGTTTTTCCGTTCCCGATAGGTTTGGGAAAGCCGTGTTCAGATTACACATTATTACTACGAGCAACATTTTTCTTAAGCAGAGAGTTAGCCTTAATGTGATTGATTATACTCTGAAACTAAGATGGTGATGAGAGCTGGGAATTCCCGGTTCGCTTCCAACTTTACGAAAAGAATTAGCCGCTTTTATTAAATTACTGTTCATTCGCCTGTATTAGAAATACAATTAATTGCATTTAAATATATTTCATGCATTATGTTATTACCAGCAGGAAATGCGACTGCATAATTAATAATATAAAAGACAACTGACAATTTTATTGTTGAGATGAATAATATTCTATTGATATTTTTGTGTAATAAATGTATAATTCATTATCATTATTCAGAAAGTCATTATTAGAAAACAATGCAGCCAATGTCGTCAGCGTAAATGCTGATTGCCTATAATAATTCACCTGAAAATTAAACAATAATCAATAAGCTGCAATGAATTTAATTGGATTAATCCAATGCTTTAAAATAACGAACAGATTATTTGGTAACGCTAATAAGGTATTTGTTGTTTTAATTAAACTGCTCTAAATTTTTATACCAATATTAAAAATATTTCAAAGATATGAAATGAAAAGAATAGAAAAAATAGGCAAGTCAGAAAAAATAGTTAATTTTGAATAAATAACAGAAAAGTGTTTTTGTAAAAAAACATATACAGGGCCGCACTGGGATAACTTGACTTGTAGAATTATTTTTCTATCAACTTTTGTTTTAAATGATGAAAAAAACGGACATTTTAAATTTTCCAGAACAAACAGAGTTAAATTTTGAACAAACTTATTTTTTGACTTAAATTTTGTTTAAAAGTGTTTTTAACAAAAACAATAGAAAAGTAAAATTTTGCGTTTTAGTAAAACAAGATTTGCACTATATATTGATTACTTTTGTTATACAGAATTTTAATTAGAATTGATCAAACTGCGAAATTTTTAAATAATTATAACTTTTTTTTCGAAATCAAATTCTATTTTTGCGCCTAAGCGTTTTTACTTTTACCATGACATTATAGACATTTACTAATGTTGTTTCTTTGTTGTCTCTTTTGCTACTAACTGCACTAGTTAAATTAATAAACACTTTTAAAAACAAAACACAAATAATGTTTGTTTATAAGCGTTGTTATATTTTTATTACTAATAAAACAGCTCGGCATAAAAATCTCTTGTCTACCTTGTGGTATAATATACTATATTTTAGAAAAACATGCACTTTGTATTATTTGTAATTATTACGAGCCTACCCAAAAAATTCAATGAATATTTGATTAGCCCTTCTGTTATTCCATAAAACAATTTGAAATTTATCCTTTTCGTAACCGATATAATGACTTATTCATAAGACAATTATCCTTGTTATGATAAAAATTTCACGTTTGAATGAAAATTATTACCCTGATGCTTCAGGATATGATTTTCCAAACATAAAGCAAATATACTATGTTATAATCGAGTTTTACAATAAAAACACACGCTTATTTGTTTTATTTTGTGTTTTTTAATGGGTAATTTGTGAAAATTTCAAAAGTCGTGACTGCATATCAATGATTAATGTTTGGTTTTATGTCAAATGAGAATAACCAGAAATACAACAATAAATTCAACTGAGATAATTTGAGGTTAAACAACTGTTCGGCGCGGTTTCTACCGTATATTTTCATTACATTCTTCCTACTCAATATTTCATAAGATAAAATGAAAATGAATAATGGCTTCAGATGTTCCAGCCTGCTTCGGGCGGACTTTTTACTCGTGCACTTTATTAAAAAGCGATAAAAATAAATTATTATTATTGGTAAATAATCCCACTTTATTTTCCTGAAGATGGAAGCAGCGTTCGCTGCTAATAAGCTTTCCATAGTTTACTCATTAATTATTTCACGCAAAGTCAAATATCTTAACTTTATTTTGTGCAAATTGTTTCGTAAATAAAACACAAGGACCTCAACTTATTTGTGTCTTTTATCAACTCCAACTTCCTTTATTTATTGGAACCACAATTATCAAAATTAAATAAGTTACTTGAATTGTGAATTCTTGAATATTAAGTCAGCCACACCATACTTGAAAAGTTTTAATTGAACAAGTTGGAAATTGTAACTTTTGTTATTCACACACATCAAGTTTGAATAATGTGATATTAAAAAGTGACGAGTTTAGTCGTTAACCCTTCTTCTTTGTAACATTTTCGTCATCGTATTAGAACTTATAATAATCTGAAACCAAAATGAGCTCCGGTCAAAGAGATTTGCCCGGGCTTTTGATGTTTCAAGCTGCTGTCACTGCTCTTGACACCGGCCCAAATACCTCCACCATTAAGTAAATTAAACATTTACCACTCAAAATCAAAATATTTTCTCCGCCACGTAATTAACACGAAAGATGTGTGTTATCGCCTTCATTAATTAATATCAACGACACATATTATTCAGTCGGATTAAGACAATTAAAGTGTGTAAACGTGCTAATTTAATTACCAGCGGTTAGTACGCAAGGAGTAAGAGCATTACTTCCAAAGACTCGGCTCAGAGGGTCTTAGTGTAATGAAACCTCAGCGTTAATTTTTCAGGACGAGGCCTATAACTTTTTCATGACTTTCGCTCGCCCGAAATGTATCAACAATTTTCAGCAGCGGGATATTTAATTACTGAATTTAGAACATGGGTGCCGACTTTTCATGTGCATAAACAAAAAACTTAATAAATTAATTGTTTTTAAAGCAATACAATTAACATAAAAATTTCGTTTTAGATCTTTTACCCATTTGTTGGTATAACTGCATAACTTGAGAACAATTACGCAATGAAACAATTTTTTTTTCTTTATTTTTGCTATTAATACATTTAATATTTAGAACATTTAAAAATAACAGAATTTTTTGTATAGTACAAAAGAAAAATGTAATAAATATCAAGGAAAGATACAAAAATGGTTGTGATAATAAAAAGTGTAAAATAGTACATGTACAGAGTTGTTGAGTTTTTAAAATA
>NW_025400975.1:4199632-4300719 GCF_015345945.1 Tribolium madens
TTATTATTATTATTATTACGTCAAGAATGAGCACATTTTATCTGACGATTTCTCAGACTTTATATTTATTTTAAAACTACGAGTAAAAGAATTTTCCGGGAATTTACGCGGACTATAATAAAAATTCCTGCCGAGAACCCTTGAAACGGTGTAAATTTTTGCGGCGATTAAAACTGTTGCGTCCTGAAATAATTATTACCAGCTTGGTTTATTAAGTTGTTAATTTACTAAAACGAAGCGGGTTTTTCAACAAACTTGGAATTTTATCTACTAGAGAAAAAAATCAGGACCTAGAAAGTCGTTTGAAGATGTAAAAGATAGAAAAAGTAAAAAAAAAAAACGTTTTTGGGTCGGAGTGAGCTTAAACCTGGCAAATTGCTTAAAACTTCTTGGCTGTTAAACCCGTTCTTGAGCCGGTTTATGGACAATTTTCGCCTTGGCTTCAGTCCGTGGAATGGAGCTTTACGCTCGCAGGAGCGCTCCAACAAGTTGTGTAATCATTTTATAATTCATTTGCGGAGCGAAACTATACATTAGAAAATATTTACGACTGGGACGAGTCTCACGAAAAGTCGGTAACATCTGCGAACGAGCGTTATCGCGGAAATAATAACAACTTTAATAATAATGTGGGTCGCCGGAACGGTGGAGATAGAAATATTACTCTTATAGCTAGCCATTTAACACAGTAAAATTTGCTTATTCAATCCGGCTTTATTCTTATTTGAGATCAACTTGCGAGTTGTGTTTTGTGAGGGTTATAAAACAAGACGATAAATCTGATTCAAATCAAGTCTGATGGAAGTCGGAAAGACAGGCGTTGATCGAGTGAAAAACATATTTTTCCAAGAAAATCACTCTTATTGAGTCTTGGTATCAGTTTATGTCACACAGAAAATAAGCTAATAGACGTTTATGCCTGTTACACTAAATCTAATCTACTTGTTAGTACTTTTAAGCCGGATTTTAACAAAGCGATGATCACTTAATCCGGAATATGCAACCTTTAATCCTTTCTTGTACCAGTTACTAGTTTCTTTAGCAAATAAATTCAAACACTTGTACACTTTTGGAGCATTATATTCAAGGCTCAGATTATAAAAATTGGTAAAATATGCACGTATTTTCACAAAAATATGCACAAGATATTAAGAAATATACTCCAATATATGCCAAATATGCAATGATATTCAAAACTTTTAACAATAAAAAATCAAAGTTGGAATAAATTTTTATCCTCGAGTACATTAGACTTTGTATTTTCGGTATCTTGTACTGCACGGGATAAACAAAAGAGAATAAATAAATTGGTTTTGCCTCAGATAAGCCATTTTAATAATCTAGTAATTAAGCTTTTCTAAGAAATTTGTACTTTTCAGATCACATCACTTAAACTATTTCGCTAAAATTTACTTGCAAAGGATTATAGCCATACCGGGTGAATAAAAAGTATAGAACCAAAAGTTTTTTTTTTGCTTAAAGTACTTATTTTTGATATTTTAACAAAAAAAATCGCGTAACTCGAAAAGAAAAAGAAAATAAGATCACATTTTTTATATTACTTTAATTTATATAAGTATTATTTTCTAGAGGCAATTTATTTTACAAAAAAATCGTTAGTTCAATACTTTATATTCACCCTGTATAAAGGAAACACTCAGCAAGATGAGTTTGGTTTACGACTTACCGGTTGTTTTTTCTTAATAAATAAATACCTAATTAAAAAATATGCATTTTGCATCTAATCCGAGCCTTAATTATATTTAACAATCTAATTGGATTTTGCATGAAATGTCAACCATGAAATTCTAAACTACTAATTTGTTGGTAATGTTGGTCATGTCGATAATAAACAAACTTTAACTGGTTTAATTTATTCTTGATGAGAACAACAGCGGCGCATAATTGATGTTTAAATTTTCAAAATGTACAACCCATCAAAAGGTTATTGGACTAAGAGGACAAAAAAATTGGAGTTTTTAAACAAAAGTACAAAAAACAACCCAAATACCGACTTTATTTGTTTATTTGATATAAAAAATAAAAAGTAAACTTATCCCTTTTGAGAAAATTTATTAATTGTTAAATATGAAAAAAAATATATTTTAAAAAATTGGATAATTTAACTACTGCAGTTAGTAGTCCAACAATGTAACTCTCAAGAAATTGCTAACGCAGTAAAAGTGACAAGATAATAATAATATCGTGGTAAAAGTAAAAACGCTTAGGCACAAAAAAAATTTTTACTCCTTGGCTCAAAAGTAAAACTTTTAGTGGTCACATTTGTGACGTTTGCGTATAAGCAACTTTACAACTTCAGAGCAAACTAAATACAACTAGTGGTGAAAAAAAGATTTGATGATTCAGTGCAAAAAGAAAAAGTACTGAATTCAGGAAATTTGTTGAAGTGAAAACGCTTGGACAATGGCGTTATCACAGCACGTTTCAGTTCGGGATTGTCTGATAAATCCTCAGATTTCACCTAAGATGATTGTCAATAAGCGAGTGAGTGTGTCCAATATGCTCAAGAAGAAAATTTTCAGTCAATGGTCTTGTGTAAGTTTCACTGAACTGAAGCCTTCAGTATATAAAATTGAAAGCGTTCCGGTCTGATCAATGTTCGTTCGACCACGATTTGATTTTTTCAAAAAGGTCAAAGCGTGAGATTCATCAAAGACGATGCCTATTTTAAATCACATAATAAAATTTTTGTTTGGTTTTGTATTTTTTTCAATATCTCAACGTTATTTATCCGAATTTGTTTCTTTATTTCGGACCATTTGACGGTTGCCGCTCACGTATAGAAAGCTTCTCTCTATAGTTATGAGGGTTTTCTCGCCGAAATGGAAAAAACGTAGGAAAATTGCACAGGAAATTGGAAAAATCTTCACGAAATTGCCGAGATATTCTCGGGGCGTGTGTGTATGTGAACTTGTTGAAGTGATGGGTTTATTTGATTTAAACTGCGTCTCCGCGGTTCATTTCGCCAAACACAATGGCCGGCGAGCGATTTACACAATGTTTTGGCATTGTTCGGGCCTCCTGATATAAACTGAATCGAATTGTGCCACAGTTTCTCGTGGAAATTGAGGATGGAGGTGGTATTATTCGGGTCGGATGGAGGGTTAACGGAAATGAATACGGAGGCTAACCCAAAAATTAACCTCGGGAGGAAATTAATAAACCGAATTATTCCTATGTTGTAAAGCCCATCTACCATAAATCATCCCAAATTCCAGCAAATCTGATCGAAGCTAAGACTTTTATTCCAGAACATAGCCTTCACTTTGGAAAAATTGAATTAAAAGAGCAATTAGCTCTAATTTCGTTAAACTCTTAAACTTTTTAGCAACAAGCATGGGCGGCGACTGTTCATATTTTCAGTGGGTGAATAAACAAAAACTTGATAAACGTCTTTAAACCAATACAAATAATATAAAAAAAAATTTTAGATTTTCCATATGTTATTGGTATAACTGCATGACTTGAGACCAATTACGCGAAAAACAATTTTTCTTCACTCTTTTTGCTAATTTAATGTTTTGAGCATTCAAAAACAATTTAATTTATTTTGTACTCAATGTTAAAGAGTGCTTTTATTAACTAATTTTAGTAGTTAAAATAGTCTTTTATCGCCTAGTGAAATAAAGTAATTTTTATCCACTGTTTATGTTTTATCAACCAATTTTAGTAGATGAAGTAGTCTTTTATCGTCTAGTGAAATATTAGTTATTTATTATACAAGACGATAAAATTAAATTTTATCTTTGAGAGCAAAATAATATGCTTGAAAAGATAATGAAAATTTTATCGTCTTGTACAATATAAAGTTTTATTCAATCCTTACTAATTTTGTAGTCAATTTGGTCGATATTTATAAATGTCAAAATAAAATTCAACAATGAAATCTAATGTCAAAGATCGTTAGCAACTAACAACCGCAGATAAACAACAATTATTATTTTTTATTATCTAGACGATAAAATTTTATTTTAACATGAAGAAAAGAGTAAATAAAATTCAATTTTAACATAGAAGATTGAATAAAAGATATTTCTTTTCTGTTTTTGCTAATTTAATGTTTTGAACATTCAAAAACGATATAATTTTTTGTATAGTACAAAAAAAATTAATAAACAACAGTAAAAAATACAAAAGTAGTGAATGTACTCGTATGTATAGAATAAAAAGTGGAGAGGAAATAGTACATGTTCAAAGTTAAAATGCTTTAAGTTCTTCCGTTTTGAAAAATAATAAACCGCTGTTAAATCCAAAAAAAATTGGAAACTACTCGTATTAAAAAATTGACTTTTTTTTGAAAATTTGCATAAATGTTCATAAATCGAATGCTGCGGTATCAACTTTAAATGCAATTAATTTAAGATGAGTACAAATAAGGTATGCTGAATAGTCTCAAAAATTAGTCTGTACTGTTTCTTGATTTGTTTACAAATTTTCAAAAAAACTCTTTTTTGAAAATTTTTCAATTTTTAAAGAGTTTAACGTAAAAAAATTAAAATTTTTTTTTATTCATTTTGATGAAGATTCTACAATGTTCAGAAACAATTAATTTTCGTAATTTTTTTGAATAATTTTGATCAATTGGTCAAGAAAACAGTTTGATGAACCGATTTGAAAATTTATAGAGCTGTTGGGAGTACATTAAGCTATAAAAAAACCTGGGTCCACATTAGTCTTCTCATCAATATTTGTGAATACGTGGTAGATTTACTAAAACAACAAAAAAAGTTACTTTTTTCTCTTTTCTCTAAATCAGTGTTAAAGGTTAAAAAAATATTCAAAAAATTGTTAAAGGATCTTGTAAGAAATTTATTTTAATTTTTGAAACTACTTTATTAGATTACATTTTCTGTGCTGTCATTGGTTGCTAAGATATCGATTATCAAAGACAAAACGATTATTTTTAATTGAAAGTCAAATCTCTCAGCAACAAATAGACGTAAAGAGAAGATTAAAAAAGCAAATTGAAGCTGAATAAACTATAAACACTTTTTATGCATTAATTGAACTAACACAAATTTTTTCGATTTTGTGGATCATAAAAAATATAAAAATAATACATTTTTTTTCTAGAGAATTGTGTAATAACTGTAGCTCAGAAAATATTTTGCCAAAAAATTTCAAGACTAGTAACTTGAATTTAAAATGCTTTTATTATGAGATCTAGATACGAGCATTTTTTTTCAAATATAACCAAAAATTTTCCTTAATTGTTTGGAGTAGTATACAGGGTGTAGTAATAGTAGAGTAGAGAAATACTGGAACCGAGAAAAAACTCACACAATTGTTATATTAGAAATGTTATTTAGCTTAAAATAAGGGTACATGGTTTGAGGGTCACTGGAATTATTTCCTTCTTCAGGTAAAATTGTATTGTTGCAACAAATGAACAAATTGTATTCATGACAATGAAAGAGAAAAGTCACTTCATAGTTTTGACACTGTCACCATTTGATTTGATTTTGCTTTAGTTTTTACGAAAATTCGAAAATCTTCTGTTTAATCTCTTCCAGTAAAATGATTCCCAATAGGTTTGATTTGTTTTTTTTATTTTTTTTTCCAAATTTATGAACATGGATGTCAAAAAATATTAAAATAACAAATTGGTTGTCGTGATTATAATTTACGGTGAAACACAAGGTAATGACGCTAATGGCCATTTTGCAGCCGAAACAGCAGTTCTCAAACAAATAATATAAAATAAATTCTACCATTTAAATTTCAACCTCAAGACCGTAAACACCATGTATAAAAAATTTATGTAAAATATCTTGTCGTTTTGAAGTATTTGAAATAATAATGAATCTTTTGTGATGGAGTTTTTTTACTAAAAGCTTAATTGTGGATTAATTTGCAAAATGGAACGATAAATTTGATCCATTTTTTCGCAGGGGAACGAGTTGGGCGAAAAATTATTTTAAGATACGGCTCTTAGGAGCAACGTATAATTACATAAAGAAAACTTTTCTAAACGCAAAATTTCTGGTTGTCTGAGAAGGGTTAAAAAAGCAATAGAAAGGATTAGGTGAATGGAAAATTGTTAACCTTTTTTCATAATTTTATTTTAGTTTCGAAAAAAACGGGGAATTTATTAAAAAGTTTGATTGTAATAAACTTTCAGTGATGTGCCATTGTTTCATTGGCGACAATCGTGATATTTGTATCGTGGAACAAAGCCTTCAAGTTGAAGTTCCGAGATAAGCACAATTTCGAATTTGCGCTCGTACCTATTTAATTAACAAATGTGTAGAGTGCAAAAAGTTCTTGTTCAGTGTAGTAAAACTTGCTTACAATAGTGAACACGTCGTACATTTCACTTTGCTTTTGTACGCAAATTATACAAAGATTTGGGGGATAGTCTCGAAGGAGGTTCGTATAAGACGTTGCATTGAGAAAACATCATAGAGAGCGACGGTATTGTGGTACAGTTCTGTAGCTGATGTGGGGCTGAAAAGGCGCGGACAAAAGCTTCGTTGTGTAAAACATATCCTGCGGCAGGAGGCTTGCTCCTGATAGGTGTCCGTTATGTGCGAGGGTAAAGAACTAATTACGGGCGAAAAAACGGCGATTCGGATTGTTTTAACTCGAAATCCAGACGATGTTAGATAAGGGATGAAATTGCCAAATCAAGCAGAACGTTTTTTGGGTGAAAAACGGGAGATTTATGACGCACAGGTGGATGGTGGATTCCATTTGCAATTAAATTCGGTACAAATTTAAGGAAAAAGAATTGTTTTTGAATTGTCAACTGAGAGAACTGAAAGTTGCAAAACCACTGAAAGGATTATTTTGTTTTAAAATCCTTTTGAGATGTTGTTTTATGCTTGTATTCAATTAAATGGTAAAGCATCCTCAAAAGACAGCGATTTCTTAAGACTTTTGGTTTTGACATAACACAAAAATAAAAGTTTTGATCTCAAATACGCAAGCTTGCGTTCAAGCCACTACTCGAGGTGTTAATTAGTTAATTTGGTCTTGGAGTCGATTCAGAGACGTGTTCTATTCATCTCCTCACTGATGTCTACACTATCTTCACAAAACTTTGCACGAGAAATAAAAGCTCGAACTTTTGGTCATCAATCGTTCAGATATGTCTTTGTTTATAAACTCAAAGTCGCTTTTCTCGTTTTGAATTTAAATTAAATTTTCAAGACGGAGAAATATCTTGCGTGCGTTTATTTTCTTCCGGAAAATTAACGTTTCTGAGACATCAAACTGACTTGTGGCATAAATGAAAATAAAATTTGTGTCTTTTATTGCATTGTAACGTTGTAATTTACTTTTGTAAATAATATAGCCAAAATTAATTGGAATTGTTATACATTCAGTTTCAATTTTTGGAATTAATAAAATCCGGGTTCAACAATTTCGAGTGGCGTTTAATTTGGTGGAGGAAATGTGTAATTTTTTTTAAATTTGCAATTATTTTTACCGGGATTTTACATTTATTTTCCAATTAACGGGATTGATGCGGTGGTTTGCATTTGTATGAGTAATTATTGACATAAACTGATTAATATTCAATAATTGCCAAATACGTGTTCATTTATGTCCGGTATTGAGAATTTTGTAAATAGTAAATTTTTTGTTGACTGAAACCATTTATTTAATAACTATCGTAACATGATTAGCGAACTTTTTTCAGCAAATTAGACAGTTGATTTTATACAAATTTTTATTCCAGTTTTATACATTTGCATTGAAAACGTTATGAATTTTTAACATTTCCACTAGAGTTAATTTCTGTCCGTCAAATGTCACTCAACTCGCATATTAATTTAGTACTGGTCAGACCCATAATATGCATCCGTCATTGTTTATTTAGATCTCAGTGTTGGTTATGACACCTTATTTATTTTATTCAGACCGTTGTAAAAGTTTTGCCAGTGTTGTAATTTTTCCAAAAGCTTGACACCAATGGAAAATTTTGGATTTTGATAAGTCTATGGTGGTCATCCACGAACATCGTAGACAAAAAGTGTTTTGTCCTACGCTTTATTGTGTCCAGAAAATAGCAAAAGAAAAATAAAACAAAACAAAACGTATTAATGTAATCGATTGTAGTATTTTTTTTAATGGTTTTGTCTTTTTTCCAAAATAAAGAGTTTCAATAATCAAGATTTTTCTAAGCCCATTTAGCTTATTTGTTTTTTCCCTTATATTTAATATTATTGAAAAGGTAGAACATAGAAAATTATAATTAACTTTATTTGTTTATTAATCAATGATAATGTATTAAGTTTACTAATCGAATTATCAAATGATAATTAATGATATAAATTCTTCAAGAGGGGATTTTACCAGAACGTTGATATAAATGGATTATTTTACATAAAAAATGAACTTAATAACTGATGTGAGGGAAATTAATGAACTCTTTACTTAGATTTTTGTAATTTGAGCACTTTTACTAAATTAACTAAATTTGGACGAATTCTAAAATACATCTTGGTTCTACAAGATTTTGTTAATCTTCAAGTTTCAACATTTAAAGGAATCAAGTTTTCAAGTTGCAACAATAAAATGAAGGCAATAATTGAAGGCAATAATTGCCAACGATTTAAATTTCTTACAAAATTAGAACTGCATATTTTTGGGCTAACTTAAATTAATAGGGTAAGTCTGGGGGAGTTGAAAAAAGAAAACATTTTGAAAAAATTGCTGTAAAATTTTGATCTTTATTTTAATTCAAACTACGAATGTTTTTTCTCATAGTGTGAAAAGTAACAAAATAAAAAGTTTATTTTTTAATATACACAAAAAAATTAATATATTATGATGTAAAAGTCAATTTTTTTACATTGTGCGGTTGAGACAGACTACTATTCTAATAGCTTCTAATTATCATTCAAAAGCCTTTCACCCATGGGTTAAAATTTTTTATTTTTGCGCCTAAGCATTTTTACTTTTACTTTTACTTTCGTTCAGCTTCGTCACATAATATACTATTTTCTTAACAATGTTTTCTATATTTTTGACAAACATACATATACATATAGATACATATCTATTTAAGGATTTATTTGTGAATTTAATTCACTAACTTAAAAAATGTTGATTTTGGTGTGATGAATGTTGAATGTTGTTTTAGCTTTGTTTATTTGTATTTTTTTAATATTTACTGTAGTTATTATTTTTTGTAATTTTTTGCAGTCTATTTCCTTTTCTTTTTTAATGTAAATTGTAATCAGCATGCTTCCACTAAAGAAACACAAAACAACTATTTTCAATAAAAGTGGTTATTAAAATTGTCATTGAAATAGTTGATAAAAAGTGTTTTTTGTAACTTCCAATGTGTTAAGATTTGAGATAGTGTTGTAATTAACAAAATGTTTGTTTTTTAATTCCGCCGCTTCGAATGATATAAAAATAAATAGGGGTTCTAATTTAAAATAAGAATAATAAAAAGCTTTTAAGTCTGAAAAATTAGATTGTGTAAATTGTGCACACTCTGTAGTAATTCTGATTAACCAAACTTGATTAACAAGACTTTATTTAATTAGTGTCTAATATTAATTTTATTAAAAGAGCACTATTTGTACTTTTTATTTATTTTTAAAGTTAAAAACGTGCAACAACGATTTTTTTTGGTTTTTATTAACGATTAAAAAAATGAAGATTTTTAAATAACTAGGAAGGCATTGTGAAAAGCACAAAAAACAAGAGCTTGTTATTTTAAAAAATGTATTATTGTTATGTCATTTTGGGACACCTTAATAATTAAAAACATTTTTCTGAAAGGCGCCTTAAAATATAAAGTCTACAGAATATTAAAATTTCAATTTAAGTAATAGTTGAGCTACAGAAGGCGTGAGCTGAGATGAAGCATCCTGTATCTTAGACAGTTTGAGTTATAAAAGGGAGCGAGCGGCTATGCCGCGAGCCCCCTATAATGTTAACAAAAAAATTTTGAATCCGATAGATTGACTATCGCTTCTAATTAACAATGTAAAAATTTGTGCATTTTGAGGAAACAAGTGCTCGACACTCTGTTAAAGGGATACCAAATTGAAATTTTTAGATTTTCGAAAAAGTGACCAGAGGATCTTCTAAAAATGTTAATGTCAACAATTTTGTAGCTCGTGGGCAATTTTTTAAACGTTGTGGATATTATAGTGTATTGACAAATCTGCCAAAGCGGGTGTGTTTATGGTGAGTTTAAAGCGTAAAGGTGTATCGACTAGACAAGCTTGTAATATTAATGAAGTCCCTCGAAGGCAACACTCGAGCAAAATCCGTTTCCTACCAGAAACGTGAACGTAAACAGCAATGTGTACAAAGGCTAGACAAATTCTGGCGTTCTATCAAAATCAACAAAACTATCCAGAGAAAATGGAACACGCTGAATTTCCTGTTCAACACTGATGGCGGTGGAGGCTTTCGAGTGGATGTTTTCAAATGTAGGGCAAAACAATTAATTAAACGCCGCAGCTTTGGGATTTCATGTGGTAAACCGCATTTTATTTCTTATCTCTTAATGCAAAAAAATTTCAAATGTCACTAAACATCAATCTAAATCCATCAAACAATACAGCCATCGAGTTAATTAAGCATCACATACGTTCCCATTACAAGATGAGTTGATTTACGCTCAGGGCGGGGCTGATTTCATGTAATAAGCAAATCATTACGAATTCAACCTCCACATATTGACACAAATGTGGTTATTAAATAAATCCATTAACACAATTGGTTTATATGGAGGGTCAGTCCGCCATTAAACTCTAACGACGATATTTAAATCCGGTCGAATCTTAATTATCACCACTGATCCAACGACTTTAATAAAAGTCGCGTGAAATATTAAACCTGAAAAATTCACGCTAATATCATTAAAAATAAACTAGTCGTAGAGTTAAAACGCAACTGCGATTATACTTGTCATAATTTATTTTAAGCTCGACTACTCGCTGATTAAGCTCTTTATGACAGGGTATTACGTGTTTCATTCACACTTTTAAATGGTTTTTGCTGCACTGAAAGAACTCGCAATGGAAAAGTTAAACACGAATTTAGGGCTTTTATTAAAACTGGTTTATTCTACTTTATTCTGTACTAATTAATAAAGTAAACAGTACTTGGTCTACGAGTTTAATTTCGAATATTGAAATGACTTTAAATGAAGCATCAAGAATTCAGAAGCAGAGAGATATTTAATTTATTTAAACATCAATCGGTCGTATTTTGACGCAAACATTTCGAAAGGGGAAGACGGAATTTATTCAAATAAAGACAAGAATCCGCACCATCACTTATTCACTAGAATCGCATTAAGCTATCACAACGAGGAGCCATTTTTTTATTTAATTAATTCCCACCAGCGTACTATGTCAAGCTTTAAAACAGAGATAAAATACGCGTCAACTGACAGACACCATTTCTCTTGCGATTTAAGACGAGGCACGCTTTTGGGGGGCGACAGCTATTTTGGCCGTGAATTAATAAAAAAACACGATTTTATTCAAAAAATACTAAATTTGAAATGACCACTTTACAACGTTATTTACCTATAGGTGAATAGTATATTATTTAACGAGTGAGAAAGTTAAATAATATAAAAGATCAAATCAAAAAATTGATTAAATAGTTGATTTATTAGTTCCATAAACGAGCTCTCGGCGATATAACAAATTCTTATGGATCTGCAATGTCTCAAACTTTGCCTTCTAGCAAAAGCTCGTTTTTAATTGACTGTTTTACTTTTTGCTGATGTTTTATTAAATTTTTTATTTTAAGAAAAAAATTTGTAAATTAATAAGTAGCCTGAAATGTTTGCCAGAACTTTCATTGCAAAAATAAATTTTCAATTATGGTGGATGTGCCGGGATTATAGTTTAGCATTTCAAACGTTTAATTATTTATCAATGGAACATTTAAAAGGAATTTGATATTATCGAACGTTTTAAATATTTATTTGCTGTTGATCGAAAATTCGAAACATTTTAATAAATTTAAATTTATCGTAAATTAGCTCAATCTAATCTGTAAATGAAGTTTTTACTACATTTTTAATAATTTATTTTTTTGTGTACAAATATTTGAGTGTATGCAAATTAAACTAAAATAGTGGAATTAAAACTGTCACAAATACTCATACTGAATGCAAATTTTTAACACTGTGTCGTTTATAAATAAAGCTTTGGTTTGAATGGTGGAGCAATTAAATGAATGATTTACGAGATGAAAAGATATCGACACTTTCTCATTAACACAGTAAAAAGGAACCACTTGGTTTTCATGATTTTTTCAGTTCGTAATTCGATATAAATTGATTCTTTGTGCTTGCATTAAAGTCGGTAATTATTAATAACCGAAGCGAGTTTTTGCTCTTGACCCTTGCACGTTCTTCGCTCCCAACACACACAGTTTCTCTCTAATTATTTCATCAATAGTTTGATTAATGATTGTTGTGGTATTGATAACCATTGAAGGCTTGACGCTTTTCATAATTTTAATATCCCGGTTAAAGGAAAATCTTCAATGTGATTTTAAATCTATGATTTTAGTTTCATTTAATTTTTTCTGTATTTGATTTCACTTTGTTGAATATTTAATTTGATCAAATTAAATATTGCTTTTAGTAGCAGATAATTTCGTTTTGCTCTTTTTCAAAAACCTAAATTTCCAATTAGTCGCTTTTAATTGGACTTTTGAGCAAACCTCTTTATTCATTACAGGTTATTAAAAATGCTAAATAAAATATTTACTTACAATTAAAAGTTGAGAGACTGATTATTAATTTACACTCTTGAAATTGAAACTTGTGTGAGAATCATTTGTAACCCGTTATTTTAATAAGCAACGTAAAATTTCTTGTTGACATAGGCAAATTAAGGTCTTATGATTCAAATAAATAATTTTTTTATACTTATCTAGTAATTTTTTGTGCTCTTTGATGCTAATTTTGATCATTGTTGGTTTGTGAAGTTTTTAGTTGAATATATCATTTAGGAATAGTTATAATAATTATAATTAGTAAATTAAATAATTTATAATTAAGTCGTCTAGTTGCAAAACCGGTTAAATATAAAAATGACGAAATGTGAGTTTAGATACTTTATTTTTAGCTCATTTACCGTCTACCTACAAGACAGTTAAAAAAGTTTTCAAAAATATAATTATGAGACATAATTTGGCATTTTTTAAAGCCAATTATGCTTTGGTGAAGGATTCAATAAAAAAACGACTAGAAAAGCGAAGTCTGAGTTTAGTAGAATCACTTGAAATAATAAATAATTATAAAAACTTTGAAAAGTGAGTGGATTTGTCGGCAACTTGTAAAAAATGATGGCTATATTTTATAAAAAAAATATTATTACAAAATTTTAAAAGTGGAAAGAAATCATTTACACTTTAATGTGTTAATCGAAAAAAAACACAATTTTTTAGTGGATAATTTAGAAAAACATTTAATCATTATTTTTTATAAAAATGATGAATAACTAACGACTTTATTAACATGTTTTTGTATGTGTTTATATGTATTTTACGTTTTCCTATGTGTGGAGTATTGTGTTTTTTTTTTTGGTAAACATTTGTAGTTTTGAGACCTTTTTTATTAGAATATAAATTTTGTTTTGAGTGGTGCTGAAGTTTTCTTGAAAAACATTTGTGAGTAAATTTTGTGGTACATTTTCAGTTTTATGCATATTTTAGTTAAATATTGAGCTTATTTCCGTCTTTTTTTGATCATTTTTGTGTAGTCCGAAAAATGACAATAATCGAGGTGTTTCATGCAAACGAGTCCGGGGCTTGGCACGTAAATTTTCAAGAGAGCCATTATTCGTGTCAAATATTTTAAAGCGGCCATAAATCGAATCCCCAAAGCTGAACAAGTGTCTAATGCGTCTATTTTGAATAAAAAACGATCGAGTGTAACATTTTGCCGTCCAAATTACGTATCTTGAAAAGTTCGTGGGTGAATCTTTGAGAAAATGGATTATTGAAACTGTTGGCTAGACAAAGAAAGGCGTACGTTTCCGGTTCCGGCTGAACGACCGGAAATGTCATTTTAGCGGAAGGGGAGGAAATAAGATAATTCTGTTCGATTCGAACTT
This sequence comes from Tribolium madens, assembly GCF_015345945.1. Classification (NCBI taxonomy): domain Eukaryota; kingdom Metazoa; phylum Arthropoda; class Insecta; order Coleoptera; family Tenebrionidae; genus Tribolium; species Tribolium madens. Next base: position 4,213,711 of record NW_025400975.1, read on the forward strand.
TCCCAGACGACGACAGCTTAAACAAAATTTTTCTAATACGGGGATGGATTTTATTAAGACGGGCAGTTTTATTAAAACCGTAAAAAATGATTTAGCGAAGTGGGAGGAAAAAAATTCAATACCTACATGAGCAAAGTTTTAAACTGGTGAGGTTGAGTGTATGAAGCATGTGCAAGGTAAACATAAAACGAAACAACGTGCTTGTAAATTCAATAAAGCTCAATGCTTATTGAGTAAGTTGAGAGCATAAAATACGTGGAGAGACTTTATGTTTTTATCTTACAAGAAAATATCCACTTTTTTAATAAAATATTAGCCAACAACGACTAGTTATTCATACGTTCGTGCACTTTAACTTAGAAATGATATTTACACACTCCTACGAATCTTTTATTTTTGTAAAGATACTTCTGAGAATTGTAGCTTGAATGAAATTTCCGCCTGAACACGCTTTCTTTTCGTTTTCTTATTCGGTATTTCGTTTTAGAATTCAGAATACCTCTTGCATAAGGCTTTTGTTAAATGTACAAGCGTTAATCGACATTCCCACAATGCAATATTTATTAATAAAAAGATCGATAAGCGTAGTTCCATCATAGCAATTTTATTTCTGTGATGGGATGCCACTATTTCCGGGTAAAGGGAATCGGAATTCAGCATTTTACTTCTATTCAAACTCAACTCCACATTTTATTCATGCCATTCCACTTGTGGTCTTTTTGGTTAAATTATACTCAAATAGAGGCAACAAGTGCGATTTATTAAAAAATCAACGTTACTAGAAGTCGAGTTGTTTAACGACCAGTTACACGTTTTTTATGTTAACAAACATGACCTAAGATTTTGCTTGTTAATATTTTATTTTTTAATGAACTGTAAACTCTTGCCTTTGGCAGTTTTAATATCGCAATTTGTGTGCATAAAATTGGATTATCTTTCGTCTTTCGATGGAAGATTAATTATACAAAAGATATTAAGCAGTTTTAAGTAAAAGCTTAAAACTCTTACTTCCTTGAAATGAAAAATAACACTAAAAAGCTTGTTTTTAATCAAGATATTTCCCCCCAGGAATTGCTTGATATGTATTTATAAGTCTTTAAGTTTAATGTTTTTAATACACTGAGATGGAAATTATTTAAAAACTCTTGTTTGTCAGTCGTTGAAAACCACTGAAAAGTGTAATTTTCTCAGATTTGCTCTATTTGGATCATTTTTCAGCGAAGGACCCATATGTTTGCATGGGTTTACTATAACATTGCAATTTTTTATAGACTTTCAGCGGTTTTTTTTGAGCAAAAAAATCATGTTTCGAATGCTTTTGGTTTTCCTATTTGTAAGTTTTTCACCTAGAAACTCACTAAAATTTTTGGCCAAATTATGTTTAAATTTTGTTTTTTTTGAATTTCTAAATTCAAATTCTAAAATAAGGAACAAATTGCAAAATAATGTTTGAAAGGAATTATTTCGTACATTGCTTTTGATTCCAAACTCAAAAATTCTTTATTTTTGGTAGATTTTACCAAAACACGGCAAAAAATTTGCAAAATGAAATCTGTAATTACATTATTTTCTTCCAATTTGCAGTAAAGAATTTATTTTTTGAGAAATTCTTCTGAAACAAAATAAAATTTTAAAATCAAGTTTTGAATGCTTTTGTTTTTTCTTATTTTATTGTGTATTTCACCTAGAGACTCACTAATTTGAAAAATTTTGCAAAATAAATTGTCAAATTATGTCTGTTGTTGTTTTTAGCTTATTTTGCTAGTTTGTACACCTAGAAATTGTACTAATTTAGCAATTTTTTTAAAAAAAGGCAAAATCAAGTTTTAATTGAGGTATTTTTTACTTTGGAATTCACTAATTTTAAGTAACTTTTAGAAAACAAAGAAAATTTTAGAAGAATGTCTGGAAATAAGGTATGTTTGCACATTGTTTTTTATTTAAAGCGTTTTTAACATAGTTTTGACAAATTTCGCTACAACAAGGCAAGAAATTTGCAAAATTAGATTTGTAGTGCTTTAATTTTGTTTGTTTCTCTCAATTAGGAGCGTATTTTATTTTTTTTAGAGATTTTTTCAAATATACTAAGATTTTAGAATTAGAAACTCACAAATTCAAAAAAAAATGGTTTGCTTTTGGATTTTTTGCTGGATTTTTTGCACATTCCACATTAACTTTTTAGTTAAAAATAATGATTTTTTTCATTAGACAGAAGTGAATCCTCATGTGAGTATGAATCATACATAATTTATTAAAAGTAAATACGATACTATTGTGAAAGAAAAGGTTTAAATAATAAAAATAGTGAAATTACAGGCAACAAGTTGAGTAATATTTAATTGTAAAATCAATATAAATATACACATAAAAAGTACAGACTTGCTATTTATTATTCTCGATGTCTTAATTTCTGCTTTTTTAAACTATAAAAAATAATTTACGTAAATTTAGTAATAAAATTTTCAGACTACAGTGTTGAAGTCTGTTAAAAGTCAATTAATAATTCAGAGTTTTCCCACAGGGGCATTTTTCCCTCCTTAAACTATTCCAGCTCTGTTATTAGATCGATTTTATTGTGTCGAAATTACACTTTATCGCAACGAATGCATCTCCAGCTTGCTTTTTTCTCATTTTTAAGAGATTAAAGTAAATTGAAACCGGAGCTTCTGCAATAATAAATTCAGTTCACATTAGAAGTGTAAAATTTAATTTGGAAGAGTGCCAAACGAAGCGCTCACTTGCCAAAGACATCTTTTAATATTTCATTTTTAATCTCCGACCATATTTCTTTTATGGATCTGTATTTTGCACGAAACAAAAAACACATCTCGAGGATTATGGTTTGCAAAATGTTGTCGTGCAAGTACAACAATAATAGCACGACATGAATAAAGGGCTAATTGAATGCGTGTCAAGTTTTCAGTTCTCTACGGTGGCAATATGTGCATGTAGTGTAACATTCTCGAGGTGTTGTTTGATTGTTGTAACATGGATATGAATTTATTTCGAGTAATCGATACTGTTGGATTAACAATGTTCGTGTTCATGATTCAGTGTTTTGATAGGTCTCTATTGTCGGTGGTAATAAATCTCGTTCGGGATCGGTTGTAATTGCGTAGAAAATTTGTTGTGGAAAATATTACAAAAGCTTTCAACTAAAGCCAGGCCACCATGTTAATACATTTATTATAAATTTAAAAACTACCTACAATAGCGAGGTTTTTTTCATAAAATACCGTCATACGAGATTGTAAATGATGAAATTGAAATTAAAAACAATATCAGGCCGACTAGCTGATCAATAAATGATACGTTAATTCGTATTAAGGCCCAGTTTCATAATGGTAATATAGGAGCTTTAAATTCATTGTTATTTAGACTGTGTTGATTCCTACGGATTTGTTGACAAAAATTTCACATTCTAAACCTACATTAATTTTAAAGTCTCTTCGATTCTAAAATTGGCTCTAAATGATGAAAACAATTTATTATTAATTTTTATACTTAAATTAACTTTGAAATAAAAAAATTAAAAAATGTCTGCTTTATTGACATCAATTTTACTCGAAAAAAACACTTAGAGAAAAGCAGTGCAAAAGGAAGGTCTAAACTGCAATATTTTTCAATTTTGGATTTTAAGATTTTTTTTGTAATTAATGTCTGAAATGTGTTATTTTTGGACCTTTTTTTTACTAAAAACGTTTTAAATTCAAAAATTTCTTAGTTTTTACAAATTTTGTTAAAAAATTTGCAAAATTATTTTGTTGGTTGCTTTTTCTAATATAAAAAATTTGTCTAAAAAGTGATAAATTATTGTGCTTTACACCTAGAAACTGATTTAGCAGATTTTGTCACAAAAAAGAAAGGAAACTGCAAAAATCAAGTCAAAATTGCAATGTTTTTTACACCGAAAAACACAGAAAGAAATTGTAAGATAATTATTTTTGCACATTGTTTTCGGTTTTAAGCGTTTCAAATCTAGAAAATCTTTAGTTTGGCTGATTTTCTCAAACCAAGCAAAAAATTTGAAAAATTATTCATAAATGATGGTTTAATTTTATTTGTTTCCTTTAGCTTGGAGCTTTTTCTAACACTAAAAATTCGAAAAAATAAATGACTTATTTTTGGCATTTTTGTTAGATATAGAGGAGCAAAAAACTGTAAAAATCAGGTTTAAATTGTAATCAATTTTTAATTAAGAATTTACTAATTTTAAGAAATTTTTTAAAACAAGATAAAAATTGTGAAATGATATCTGAAATGTGTTTCGACTTAATGTCTTTTAAGCTCAGAAACTTCTTAATTTTGACAGATTTAGCCAAAACAAGCAAAAATTAAAGCTGAAATGTTTAATTTTGTTTGTTCCCTTTTTTAATTTGAATTTTTTTTAAATACATTGCTAATTTATGTCTGCAATTTGTTGTTTTTGACTTTTTGATAAATTTTGAGTTTCTACACTTAGAAACTCACATTTAGAAGATTTTGACAACAAATGACCGAAAATTGCAAACATCAAATCTAATTTAAGTACAGTGTTTTTTTTATTTTTTTGCAATATTTATTATTAAAAAACGCAAAATGCAAAAGTCTAAATTGCAATATTTTTTACACCGAAAAGCTTTTAAAAAGAAGGAAGAAAATTGTAAGACAATTATTTTTGCACATTGTTTTTGGTTTTAAGCGTTTCAAATCTAGAAAATCTTTAGTTTTTAAATTTGAAAAATTATACATTTGATTCTTTAGTTTTATTTATTTCTTTTAACTTGGAGCTTGTTCTCACATTAAAAGTTATTTTTTTAGACATTTTGCTTAACTAAAACAAAATTTTATGTTTTTTACTTTAAAACTCACAAATTCAAAAAAATAAATGACCTTTTTTGGCTTTTTTACTGAATCTAAGGCTTTTTACAAGATTTGGTAAAAATAAAGAGGATAAGTAAAAAATCAGGCTTAAATTGCGTTATTTTTTACTTTGGAACTTATTTTGATAAGCCAGAATTAATTTTAGTTGATAAAATTTGACGTAATATTAAGAAACAGCAAGCAAAAAACTCTTTTCTTGCAAAAAAAAACAAACAAAATAATTTAACTTATGATTAGTTGCTTATTTTTCCAAACAAATAGCAGAAAACTGTAAAAATCAGGTCTAAATTGCAATCAATTTTTAATTTAGAATTTACAAAGTTTATGAAATTTTTCTAAAACAAAAAATTTTTGGAAACCGCTTTCGATTTAAAGTCTTTTAAGCTCAGAAACTTTTTGCCAAAACAAGCAAAATTAAAGCTGATATGTTTAATCTTCTTTATTTCCTTTTTTAATTTGAAAAATTTCTTCAAATAAATTGCTAATTTATGTCTGAAATTTGTTGTTTTGGCTTTTCTGATAAATCTTGAGTTTTTACACTCACATTTAGCAGATTTTGCCAACAAATGTCCGAAAATTGCAAACATCAAGTCCAATTTAAGTACTGTATTTTTTTGCAATTTTATTATTACAAAACGTAGAAATTAAGTATTATCTTATTTCAGCTTGTTGGTTTATTTTTTCAATATTGCTTTTATAAGGCAATCTTTTAATACTGAAGCCTTGTCAAACTGTGATTTAATGGATTTTATTAAAACTTTTCTTGGAAAGCAAGATTACCGAGTTGAAGCAAAAAATTTTGCTTTACTCAGCTTCGTCTTCAATCATTTCATATTTTCGTCAATTTTTAACGCTAAACCAGCGGCGGACTTGGTAGTAATTTAGGTAAAAAATTATTCAACAAGTAAACTGTTGTTACTAGAGCACTACTATATTGTTTTATAAAACTTTACTGAATTAATTTGGGGCAAAAATAAAAATTAAAGTTTCACACTAATCAAAGTTGTTTAATGCGAATTTATAAACTCTCTTATCTCGCCAAACCCAAAGTTTTAATAAAATTTTTGCGGTAAAAAACCGTCAGAATTTTTGAATAGGGTGAAATAACAAAGAGTTGTCTGAATAATGACTGTTATATTTCATTCCAACCATTGTAGTTGTTCCGAAATAAACATTGAAACAATAGACTAGTTGGCTGACTTAACAATAGGAACGACTTAAATGTTTCAAACAGAATTATAGTAAAGCCGTCCATTACTCCAGCTAGCGCCCTAGATAATCAAATTGAATTTAGGCAAGTTTCGATAATTTTCTCCAAAACAAAGCAACGACTGATTAACACGGACGCACACTCAAGTCGCCCATCTCAAAGCTGATTAATTATTTTATTCGAGGCATTGTGTTGCCCAAATTATAGCAAATTAGGCCTTGTTAGTTAATTGTTACATAAACTAATAACAGCGATGCGGTTGGAACACCAATGAGTTTGTCTCTCTGTACGCGATGATCCTTCAAAGAAAATTAAAACAATACATCGCATATCAAAACACCGCTTTATCTAATTACATTTATTCCCTTTTAATCTGACGGTGCACCGCAGGGTCGAAATTGCCTTCGAGTCAAATTTAAATTGAAATGTCCTCTCTGTTTACCTAAGCTTTAATTCGAGCTTTTGTAAACTTGCTTTCGACGAGGCTAAAATTATTTATTAAGGAAAGAAAACATCTTCCTGATTTGATTTGACGATTTCGTGTTTTTACACACGGATTAAAATAAACGACATTGGGGTCATGTGTGGGTCCCTGAACAAATCTATCGGGACAATACAGAATGAATACCAATGCTCCAAAGCGCAACAATACCAACCTTTCGATACGACGCCATAAATATCAACACTATACGACAGGGATATACATATTTATACGCAGATTGATAGTCTAGAGCGAGGTTTACACCTGTAGCACTTTAGCTGAATCATTTTTTCACAAAAACTATTTTCGTAGCTACTTTAATTAAGATAAGGTAATTGTTTTACTTGCTGGTTTTATGTCGTAGACTTTACTAACTAGCACTTGTGGTTCTAAGCTTCAATGGAATTGTTCTTTGATATTCTCGCTAAAGGAATCTTAACTTTGATAACGCCATTTAAGTTTATACTAACAGCTTTAGAACAGTTTGTAACATTATTTATTCGGAAAAAATGGAACTAGTTTTTTATAACGTTTTTGGTGTTACCCATACGTTTATAAGGATGAAAGCAGTTTAAGCTGCTTTCCAAACGATACACCTAGCAAAATCTGATGAAAGATGTATTATGTTATAATCGGTTTATTGCGTACAATATTCCTATTTAACAAGTATTACTGAACTAGACAAACAGTTTCTCTTCATGGTGTAAAATAAATTGCTAAATTATGTCTGCATTTATTAATTGTCATTAATTTAGCCGATTTTGTCAAAAAAGCGGAAAACTGCAATGATAAAGAAGACTGCAATAGAAATAAATGCAAAAGAAATAAATTTCGACATGTAAAAGCTTTAGATCCAGCAAAAAAGCCACAAAACATGCTATTTTATTTTTAGAATTTGTGAGTTTTTAAGTAAAAAACTTAAAATTTTGTTTTATTGGACAAAATGTCTAAGAAAAATAAACTTTTGACGTTAGAAAAAGCTTTATGTTGAAAGAAACAAACAAAATTAAAGCATCATAAGTCTAATTCTGCAATTTTTTGGCAAAATTAGTCAAACTAAAGACCTATAGTAAAAAATATTGCAATTTAAACTTTGAATTTAAAGTTTTTTACACCTAATGCACAATATTTAGCAAAAAAGCCAAAAACAACAAATTTCAATTATTATTTATCAATTTGTTTTAAGAAATTTTTTAGTTAGCAAAAGTAAAGCATTTCAGATTTAGTTTTAGAAATTTATTGCTTTGGTTTGGCAAAATCTGTTCTGAGTTTAAAACGCTTTAAATCGAAAGCAAAAATATATTATTTTAAACAACATTTCACAATTTTTTTCTTGTTTGTCTCAAAGTATTTCCAAAGTAAAAGATGACGCATTTTTAGCCTGATTGTTCACTTTTCTGCCGTTTTTTTGATCAAAAACAACTCATTTTATAAATCGAATTTGTGAGTTTCTAATAAGTGAAAATTTTATTTAAAATTTAAAATTTTGTTTTGTTTGAAATCTTTGAAAAAATCTTTTTTGATATGAGAAGAAACTCTACATTAAGAAAACCAAACAAAAATACCTGCCTTGACCTGACCTGAAATGTTTTAATTTTGTTTTTTTCAATCTGAAGCTTTCTCAGGTCAAAAGTTGTAGTTTGTTTCGTTATTTTTTGAAACTAATTTTGAAAGAGCCAGATTCATTATTAGATAATAAGATTTGATGTGATAATAACAACAAAATAATTTTTATTTTATACTTAATGTTAACGAGTGATTTTATCAACTAATTTTAGTAGATAAAGTAGTTTTTTATCGTCTAGTGAAATAAAGTAATTTTTATCTACTGTTTATATTCAGAAATTCTGATAGGTGAGTACAAAATAAAACGAAATATTATACACGACGATAAAGATTGTTTATATACTCGTGAAAAAAGTCCACTCGTGACTTTGTCACTCGTAAACTTAACTTTTTCACTGGTAGATAAACAATTTCTTTATCGTGTTGTATAATAAATAACTAAACTTGTGATTATAGTATGTATTTCTCCGAAAAAAAACTGCAAAAATCTGACATTACTTTTCTGATTTATTTTGGCCAAATATGTCAAAAGAAATAAATTTCTAGGTGTAAAAGTTCTAGATCCATCAAAAAAGTCATAAAACATGCTATTTTAATTGTAGAATAAAATTTAGAATGAAATTCAGACCAGATTTTTGCAGTTTATCGCTTTTTTTTGGCCAAATACGTTGCTATAATTATAAGTTAAATTATTTTGTCATTATTTTTTACAGAATTATTTGTTTTGCTTTTTTTTGAAATCACTTAAATCTTATCATCTAATGTTAAATTCGGCTCTCTTAAAAAAGTTCCAAAGTAAAAAATAACTCAATTTTAGCATGATTTTTCACTTTTCTGTCATTTTTTGACCAAAGCCAAAAGCAACTCATTTTATAAATCGAATTTGTGAGTTTCTAGGTGAAACTTGTTTTCAAAATTTTGTTTTGTTTGGACAAATCTTTAAAAAATCTTTTATTTTGACATGAGAGGAAACTCTAAACTAAGAAAACCAAACAACAATACCTGACATGAAATGTTTTAATTTTGTTTGTTTTTCTCAATTTGGAGCTTTCTCACATCAAAAGTAGTAGTTTGTTTCAAAGATTTTGCCAAAACAAAACAAAATTTTATCCGAGTTTAAACGTTTTCACCTAAAACTCACAAATTCGAAAAATAAAATTGCTTTATTTTGTTTTTTAAGCTGCTTTCCGAGCGATACACCTAACAAAATCTAATGACAGATTTATTATGTTATAATCGGTTTAATGCTTACAATATTCCATTTAACAAGTTCATTCGTATTACGCAAGTAGACAAACAGAGCGCTAGTAATCGCATTTAAATTCTATCTGTTTACAACACTTGGTTTTAATTAAATTAAACATGTTTTATGAATTTATGGAAAAATAGGATTTTATTATTAAGTTGAGTAGAGTTTTAATAGTAGAAAATATAACACACAATGATTAGCTTTTTGTTTCCTTTAACATACTGTCAAACGTAAATTAAAGCAATCAAGAGTATACAATAAACTCTAAAATGAACTTTATTTCATTCTAGTTTATTATTCAAACCGAAATGCATAATGGTCATTTACTATACATGGCGACAATGCAGTTTTCGATCGTTACCACCCTTCAAAAACACTCGACTCCAATGATAGATTATTGAATTCATTTCTCACCATTTGTCAACTCAACTTCTTAAACATTCGACTTAATTATTGCACTTTGATCAGAAACTTGTTTTGTAATTGTTTAACGAGCTTGAAGACGATAAGAACTTCGAACTTTTTTTTTTTAATTCATAAAGAATTGAAAGTATTTTCAAAAGAACGTTCTTAATTGTTATCCTCTCTGTGAAATTGAGTTTTTTATAGCTACACTCGAATAAACTTGTGAACTTAATCACCCCTCAAAGGACTGCTCCGAATCAAATTAATGCATCAATTTTCTTATTAAACCATTTAGTCGATGAATTTTTACTCGAAATTTTTATTTGCATGTTAATTAGTGTAGTTCAGGAGATATTAAAGCGAGAAAAGTTGCTCCAAGTAGGAAATCTTAGTCATAGATCACTTGTATCATCCCGACTTATGACATGGCGAATTTATAACATTGTCAAAGATTGATGGCGATATTAGAATGCAAATGAAATTCCTTTTTGTAGCTTGTGTCTCCGTGGAAATGTGTATTTTTAGAACGTCAATATCGATGTCTTGGATGTTCTAATTGCATTAAAACAATCTAATTTATTTAAGTGCGTGTCTGAATCTAGTGAAATTGTCTTTAAACCTGATTTGTATTCCACATAATGTACTAATTAGTGGGTGGATACATCTGACACAAATATTCATCCTCGTAAAGTCCAGATGTGTTATTATTATGCGATCAGTTTTAATTTCACCCTAAATATTCATCATCTTGATGAACGCAAGGTAATAAAGATATTTGGAAATGCTTTCTTTTTTCATTAATGGAAACGTAACGTTTCATTTTCATGGCAATTATCACCCATTGTTCCGGTTTTATAAAGAGAGTAGATTTGGTTTATGATACGAAATGATGAATTACGTTAAAAATTTATTACAGTTGACGGGTCCGTTTTATTACTTATTCGGTATGTAGATTTTTGATGAGCGCTAGTGAATTATTCCCGGGTTTATTACTAATATAAATTGTGAGTGAATTTTCATTATTCTGCTGTTTAACGAGTGCAAAAGTGCAATATTTAATTGTTCACGGGCACCCATAGAAAATAATAACTCCTAATAATATTTGGAATTTTGTGTTTGTTCTACTTTTTTTAGTAACGTTGCATTTTTTATAATTACTTTTAATGTCGCAAAGATGTCTTAAAGTTTCTATTATTCTAATTTCCCTTTCGAGATAAAAATAATTGAGAATTAAGCTTTTAGTGAAAAACTCCGTCAAAAAAGATTTGTTATTATCTCAAATACTTCATAACAACAAAACATTCTACATAAACATCTTATGTAGAATGTTACTACTTCAAAAAATTAAGGAAACAAATAATTTCTTAAATTCTTCGGTGATTTTTGAAAAAATGGTTGTATCTAGATTTAATAAAAACATTTTGAAGCTTCAAGTTTCTAGTCTTGAGATCTTTACTTAAAAAAATTTTCGAGGTACGGTTATTACGCATAGTGCAGGAAAAAAATTGTAATTTACAAAAAAAAAATTTTTAGTGTACGGACTTGAGAAAATTTTTATTAATTAAATTATTGTTTGGTTCGGATAGGTTGTTTATTCAGCTTTAAATTGCATTTTCAAAATTCTTTTTACGTCAATTTGTTGCTGTGGTATCTAAAAAAGGATCTTTTTGTCTTTGATCATTGATATCTTAGCAATCAATGACTGTACAGAGAATGAACAAAAACACGATTAAACCCGTCACACCAAACTTTTATTAAAACACAACGCGTTTCAACCACAATGTCATCTTCATGTGAGAATAAAAAGTAAAAAAAATAAAAAGAGAATCAATCCTTACTAATTTTGTAGACAATTTGGTCGATTTTTATAAATGTCAATGTAAAATGCAACAATGAAATCTCATGTTAAAGATCGTTAGCAATTAACAACCGCAGATTTACAACAATGTATTTTTTATCATCTAGACGATGAAATTGCTACCCCAGCACTCCATTTACGAACATCTATGCACATTTTCAAAAAAAGTCATTTTTTATAATTTCCGATTTTTTTTTTAATTTAACAATAGTGTATTATTTTTTAAAACTCAACAACTTGAAGCATTTGACCTTTGATCATGTATTATTTTATTTACACTTTATTTAATTGTTGTTTTTTTTTGTTCTAAACAAAAAATAATATTGTTTTTAATTGTTCCAAACATTAAATTCAGTAAAAATAGAGGAGAAGATATTGTTTTTTCGCGTAGTTGTCAAGTCCTGCAAGTTATACCAACATATGTATAGAAAATCTGAATTATTTTTTATGTTATTTTTATTGCTTTAAAGACGATTCATTTATCAAATTTTCGTTTATGCACCCACTGAAAATATGAAATATGCTTCTGATAGCTGTATAACACGATTTTCTTCTCGTTTTCTTTTCATGGCTTATCACTTTATTTGTAGCGTTTCTCATTTCAGAAGCTATAATTAAAATTGCGCTTTTCTTCTGTCTTGGACATTTGGTTCAATGTGAGAGGCCCTTGAGAACGCTTTCGATATTTCTCGTAATAACTCGAGATATTCTTTACACATTAGGTCATTGTTAATTTCTTTTGACACACTCAAGGTGTTTTTTTTTGGCATCCGGTCCGACCTGAACTTGAGACTGATTCACATCATTAACGACAAAAATAATTATTCAAGGACGTTTTTTACTCTTCAAGAATGAAGTCTGCGGAGGTATTGTTTAAACTTTCACACGTATATATGGGGCTAACAACATTTTAATATAATGATTCACTTTACATTTCTTGTTGTAAGACTGTGGGAAAATGCTCCAGGTAATTCTAATGACACACTTCCTGTCTTTATGCAAGTTAAATGATCATAAATTTGAAGATTTTCCATTCGACATTTCTATTAGCTCTATGCATCCCTGAGGTGCATTTTTCCAAATGACAGAATGCATCAACGTTCGCCGTAAAAGTGTTATCATTTCGCGACGCTTATCGAAAAGAATAATTCGAATTTTATGTTGTGTTTGATTGTAGGTACGACTGTGTACCAACTTTGCTATTTTTGTATGCAAAATTTAATATAACATTTTTCTCAGTTCGGATATTTGAAAATGTAAAACGGAAAGACGTAAAATGTCAAAGCCTGGCGTAGTTTATATTCAAACAACGAGCCGAGAAATGTCTTATGTATGTATAAAGAACGAAAATGTGGTGATAAGGGTTTGATCAATTTTTCGACTGCTTGTTAAAGTTGCATACTACACAAGTTTTTCATGTGCGAACACATTTTTTTATTAACCAACAATTTACGAGATTTTAAATTTAATATTTGCCCAAATATGACGGAATGTAATTTGTATAAATGTTTTATGTTTTGACGGACAAACAAAATTTAATAATTGTGGTGTTACGTGCTTTATTAATTAATACCTGAGGAATTTTTAATTAGACTTTATTAAAAGAAATTATTTCGAAATCGGAATGTTTAACCTCAAGCAAGACAACAGGCGTGCAACCAACTTTGCAGCTTGCTTTAATATGAAGTAATTAAAAAATAGATGTTTATTATTACTTAGAAAAACACTACACACAAAACTTTAATAGCTATTAAAACAACAAGAGTTAAACTGTAAAACTTGCGTTGTCTAATTTTTTTCAACACTAATATAGGATCAAAAATTATACTAAATTCAGAAATTGTTGTAAAGAAATTTGACGAAATAATGTCAAAATTAACAAAATAGATGCATTCTATGTGATTGACCGCGTATTTTATAAAAGAGCATATATACTCGTTTTCATATTAATGTGCATCGAAGTAATCGTTGAAAGGGATACTTTTAACGTGGCAACCATGCGAAAATTCAAACAATCCTAACCTCAATTTTCCCATTTTTTTTAAATTAATGTGCATCCCAAGTAGCAAAAAATAATTAAAATTAACAAGGTAATTAACATAAGGTAGCAAACTTTAAGAAATTTGGTAATATTGATGTGATTAAATTTGTTCTGAATGACATTAATGATATTTTTTGTGTGAATCTGCCCTTAAATTAAGGATGCATTTAGACTTCTACAACCTACTTGATGCACATTAAAATGGAAAAAAAAATATATATATATACTCATTTTTATAATCTGTACTTCAGAGCAAAAAAGTATTAACTCCATTTTTTGCTGTTTTTAAATATTATGAATATAACAGACATCTAAACAAAATTATAGTTTTAAAAGTGCTCTTCAGAAAAATTTGTGTTTTGGTGGTTAATACTGTTTTGCCCTGAAATACAAATATTAATGTTCATCGAAGTAGTCGTTGAAAGGTGGCAACCATGCAAAAATTCTAACAATTCTAACCTCAATCTTCCTTAAAAATATTTTTTTTAATCATTGTGTACCTCGGGTAGTAAAAAATAATTAAAATTAACAACGTAATTAACTTACGATAACAAACATATTGATGTGATAAAATTTGCTCTGAATGACATTAATGACACTTTTTGCGTGAATTAGTCTTTAAAGTAAAGATGCATTTAGACTTCTACAAGCTACTTGTTGTACATTAATATGAAAAAGACTATACTAACCTCAACATAAGACGTAAGCTTAAATACACCAGAGAAACTGTGTAAGACATATTAGTCTTCAAAAATCGTTATTTAGATAACAAGAGTCTTATAGACAGTATAACAATCGAGCTTGTAGGTTAAATTCGATCAAATTCAATAGACCGAGATTTTTAAACTATAAAACTTAGGTTACATTCAAAATTTTTTTTAATACTAATATTACATCAAAAATTTTGCTAAATTTAGAAGTTGTTATATAGAATTTTGTCGAAATAATGTCAAAATTGTCAAAATAATTGTATTTTATGTGATTGACAACGTATTTTATAAAAGATCGTATATTAACAGCAGTAGTAAGTAGTTTTTCTTAATTTTGGTTAAACTTTAATGCAATTTTTTTATTTTACTATTATGCCTATTTTTTCATTTTTTATTTATTTACTTTTCTGTTTACTTGTTTTATTATTATTATTTTTTTTTATTGTTGAGAGGGTTAAGTCCGAATAGTATTTGCTAAACTTCGCCTCTCGAATTGTATTCACTTGTACTTACAATTCAATAAAACAGCTTTATTATTATTACTGTTATTTTTACTATTATTATTATATTAATTCAGTAGGAAAGCATTAATGTTTTTCTAAAATATTTTTTAAAGCTATGCGACAAGGTTTCTGTAAATAAAATAAAAAATATGAACGTGTAGTTTAAAAGCACGTTTTTGTAACGTGAGATTATGGAAGGAGATAAGTCATAAAAAAGCACATAGTTAAAAATTGTCCCGGATTTTCATCGTCGCAAAAGTTTTATGACACTTCCTCATCGGTTGATTCCCTTTTGGCGTGTATTAAGTAGTTGCGTAAAAAGAGGAATGTCCCGGAGCCAAGACATATATCTTTCTACCACTTGAAAAGTTATACTCGAAATCGAAATTTTTATACGGAAATGTGATGTATGGATGCGGTTGAAGTGATTTGTGATTCGGTTGTGCGGGGGTCCACACTTTCATGTAAATAAAGTACAATCCGTGAGGCTATTTTTCGTAACGATTTCTTTTATAGTCGGGACGACCCGAACTTAAATGTGTTTTAGATTTCATCCAATAAAAAAAATCACAAAAGCCAATATAAATAAAACCGTTCCGGTTCGAGATCAACGGCCATATTTATTAGTTTTTATTACTAGATTTGCACAAGAGGATTTAGCGGGAAAATAAATCACTTTGAGCCAGTCTATTTATTATTTTATATAAAAAAAATATTTTCAACTATATAGCGTGCTCCAAAAAAAACTTACACTACAATTTTTTTTTAATGAAACACTAATGTTTCTAGGGACTTATTTCAAAAACTGTGCAAAATCGACTAATAAAAATTTAACTTAAAAACATTGAAATTAAAAGCTACATCCAAGAATGCCATAAAACATATAGTGTTTCAATAAACAAAAAGCACAAGTTTGTATTCTAATTTATTCTAATTGTATTCTAAAAATAATTTCAGGCGATGCACTAGATTAATATTTATCATAATGAACTTTACTAATTCACTGAGGTCTATTTTTATAGGTGACCTTTTCTAACTAAACCCGCATTTCAATTCTAGAAAAGTTTTAAAATGGAAAAAAGCGAAAGCCTTTTCATGTTAATTGAAATCGTAAACGAGATCAATCAGTACGTGGAGATGAGGTCAAAGAAAATTACTTTTCTCGTTTAGTGCAGCTGTTGCTGCTTTCATACAACTTTTTCCAACTTTAAAAGATAAAGTGCAATAATTATTTCTCAGAACGTTAGAAAGATAAAACATTATTGATTTATATAATATGGGCTTGGAAAAGCACATTTAACTCTCCTTATAAATTATGTTTAGACTATCAACTAACTCCACAAAGTCAAACTAAAGCACAAAAGTACACAAGGTGAGCTGTTCATTATCGCCACGCGACTAATCGCCCATAAGGGCACCAGATGGCCTCAAGCACCTTGTCTAAGATATGGAAAAGCTGTATAAACGAGATTTATTATTTTCAGTTGTTTGTATTCGTTTACGGAAACGTAATTTTAATAACATCAATAAGATCGACTTCTTTCAGATATAAATAATTTGGTTATACGAAAAGTTTTATTTGAACGTATGGACAAAAGACAAACATTAAAAGGATTCGGCGAGCTTTAAAGCTTTTACCAAGTTTGTAAAAAGTCTGCTGAATAAAAACACGGGGGGATGCACATTAAAACCTTTCAGTGAAAGAAAACTAATATTTCAAAGCACATATAGTAACTTTTTTATTATTATAAAGTTTCAGTCGGCACAAGTGAAAGAAGCAGTCATATCTAACTTTTTAATTGATTATTATTGGAAATAAAGTTTTGGAAAGCAGAGCAGTTTTTAATGTAGCCGAAACCTGGTTTTCTGGATGGAAAAAGGAAAGATCTGATATTCAATATAGCAAGAATGGAATCGTATCCGCAATGTCCCTCGCGTAAATATTTATAGGACTGTTTACATTTTAAGAGGACGAGTTGGCTGGACATGTCTTGTTTATCACGTACGGTATAAAGTCGTTTTTTAAATGCAGATTTCATTGATCGTAGAGTAATTTAATCTTTTACATCATGTTCAGTGCGTGATTTTACGTCTAGAAGACCATATTTTAAAAGCTAACCGATTATTTTTATGATTTACTAGCGAATACAACACAAAAAATTTATATTTTTTCAAAATGCACTTTTTTGAGTCTTTAATATGGCCATTACTACAACGTATTATGCAATTTTGTGACTTATGCTTAAAGGCGACGAAAAAAAAATTGCCAACTGGGCGAAAATACTAATTTGTCAAGAATTTAAATCATTCAATGAAAGACAAGGGTTTGGTCACTTTTCTATTTTATTTCTATTTAAAACTATTTAGTTTAAATTTGAGTAAAAAATACTATTACTAATAACTTTTTGAAATAAAAATAATTGACTGTTTTTGGGTTGCAAAATTTCAAAATCTTGCGGATTTCTTATTATTAAAACTTATGATTTTAGTTAAAAAAAGCTGCTTATGCGGTTCTTATGCTTATGCGCTTACTACTCTCTTATTTGCTCTTATGCGCTCATTCTCTTATTAGGTATATAGGGTGCGCTAGAACTCGCTCCCCAGAGAAAAATGCCGTGTAAGAAAAGATACCAATGAAAAAAATGTTAATTTTTTTTATCTATAACAATTTCAAAGTTATGAGGGTTTAAATTTTGCACTTTGACTCTATTTGTTTCTGTTGGTAAAATAATTTTTCAAGTTTTTTTGCTACAGGCTATTTGAAGAGGAAACAAGGAAGCTGTATCCTAAATTATAACTCTGTTTAATGTTATTTGTCGTTTTTATTGGCAAAATTTTTGTACCTTTACTAAATGATTATAAAAAAACATATTCAAGATCATCAGTATCATTAAATACAGTTAAAAAATGTCAAAATTTTTTGATAGATAGAATTTTTTAAACATTTTGTTCCTGCAATTTTATCTTATTTGAAATTTTTCTCTGGGGCGCAAGTTCTGACACACCCAGTATACTATTTTATTCACAATCATTCTACTCTTAAACAACAGAAAGTCAATAAGACATTTTTTAAATTTTAAAAAATATGACAGTTTAAGTTGGTAAGTGGCCATTTCCCAACCTGAACTGTATATTTTATGTCAACTGTTAAATTAAGTTAAAATGTTAAGTAGAGTTTTTTTCATGTTCTTGGTATCTTATCTTACATGGCATTTTTCTCTGGGGCGCGAGTTCTGGCGTATCCTGTATGTTTTAAAGTTCGCACACTTGTGCGCCCGCCATCTTTTATTACTTATTTGAAATAGTGTTTCAATTTGAATTAGAGAAAAATTGCCAACTTCTGTGGAATTTGAACCCCGGACCTACCTGCGGGAAGTAATGACCTCTTATCACTACGCCACCTCTAGTCTAATATATTCATAAAAAATTTACGCAAATTTTAATTTTTGTTGTCTATTTCTACGACGTTTTATACACTTTTAGACTTCTTGAAGTGCATTTTGATCAGTTTGAAGTTTTCAGTTTTTAAATTTTTGACAAAATTATTGTCGATTTTTCCTACCCGGAGCGGTCTATTGCCAATAACTGCGAAATTAGTGGCGCTAGCTGTTTGTGTTTACAGTTTATAATCATTGTAAAGCAAATTTAATTCCCTATCATTTTCAAAAAGATTAGTTATCGAGAAACAGTCAAAAATATATATAAATATAAATATATATATAATTTTCTGGACGCCAATCGATTTCCCGGAATATTTTATATACCCATGTTTACGTCAAAATATTATGTGTGAAGTACATACAGTTTTGCTAGAAACTCTAAAAATGTTATATGGATCAATTTAAAAGTTTCTTTGATTTTTGTCGAATTTTTGTCTATTATCAATAAATAGTTATTGTGAAAAATTCTGGTAAATTCAAAAATATGCAAAACATATTTTCGACTATAACTTCTAAACTACTGCGAATTTGTCACTTTACTCTGTTGGAGTAAGTGTTATGGCTTCTAAAACATTCGTTAATCGGAGTATAACACCCCACAAAATTCGTGTTTACCATATTAAAAACGAATCAAAACAGGCGTGTCCCTCATCCCTTTATATATTGCTTTTTACATATCACTGACAGCAATTTCAACAAGGGTGGCTAGTTTTTCCGTTGAGTTAATAAGCCGATATGATGGTAATGGAAAAGCTGCCGTATAGGAGACGGATCTAGAGGGGAGAATCGAGCCGTCTTCTTGTCGCAAATCAACATTATCTATGTTTAGATTGTAAGCTTGGTCACTTGGTTCGCTAATCCTTACATATATCACCTTAAAGCCAGAGATTAGGCAACGGAAGCGTGAAAGGATGGGTATTTCATATTGCTGGACCGCTTTCACGCTTATTGAATATTTAGGTGAAGGACGAAACATGTTTTAAGGTAATATCGCAGCGATTTGGTGATTTTGCAACTGTCACTGATGTATTGCTTGAATACTATATATAGAAGTAGTTCATGAAGAGATGACAGGACATTTGTCACTGCGAGCGTCGACACTTTAAAGAAATATGAAAACTTTTTATTTTCTGATAATTTATTAAATTTGAAAATAGTTCAAGCGAAACGTTTGTGAGAGACGATTAGTTTCTTTTTTGTCGCTGTAGTCAAAATTGAGTGAATTTAATGGTTTATTTATTGATTCCACAAAGTACAATACGTTTGATGCTATTCAACTTTTCGTACTGGCTTAGCACTGTAATTATTATCAAATTATCATGTAGGAAACTCCACAACTACATTGGATATTTTTCAATAATTATCAGATTTTATCTGTGCACTATATAATTCCAAAAGCATTGTTAAATGAATGAAATGAGTGTCATTAAAAGCTTTTTAGCTTGTATTGTTTCCTTTTTTATTTTGATGAGTTTGCTTTTCAAAATTTATTTAGATTTTTCGACTTTATTCAAAGTTTCGAGTAGAATTCCGTCTACGTCGCATTCATGCGTCCCATAGGTGGAAGTAACACATAGGGATTTCACAGTGTCTCACATCACGCATCTACCGGAGTCGGCGTGAACTAAGTACGTGTCCGGAATACATTCCGGAGCGGAACGTGTCATCTCCGGAGCAACTATCACGAATCATCGAATATCATGCATGAATCTAATCAAGGAGACGATGGAAATTCCGACCAATTACAATATGTTCAGATACGTGAAAATATCAAACGGTAGTGTTTGTGTCAAGTAGAAAAATAAATTACAATAGGAAATTCCGAGTTACAAAAATTCTATTCAGAGGAGTAGATTGTGCGATAAAAATGAGCCAATACCACAGAAACAATGAAGTTTTATTAAAAAGCGGACTAATGGAGTGAATACGGTTCTAGTCAACGACATTATGGGAATTCGCATTGTTTCATCTATCCACATACAGGCTGACCCGGGAATGTGTAATCGGTGTATAACTCTTTTGCTGTTTGATGTATTGAATGCCGTTTTTAACATTTTTAGATCTACATAAAGTGCACTATTTAAAAATATTTTTATTATATACAGGGTGTTGTATTCAAAGCAGTGAACCAAGGTTATATTTTTTTAAATGGAACACTCTATACATTTTTAATAGTACTTTCTTTAAACTTTTTTAGGTCTATCTCTTTCCGTTTCGGTATTATTTAATTTTTTCTTATAAAAAAGATCTACATTTGAAAAATCTCTGCGTAGTCGGCTATGAATATTTACGAAAAAATTTAAAAAACCTTACTACACTGTAAACAACACCCTGTATATAATAAAAATATTTTTACACCAGATGTTCAAAACGGTATGTCAATACAGGGTGATTCTTTTAAGATCTACATTAGGAACTTCTTGACTTCTAATACAGATAGCAATTTGAATTTTTTTACACAACCCAAATCGACTAATTTCAGTTAAATTATTTTCGAAATGGCTGAACTTCCAAAACTATCTGAAATTGGCGCCAACTTTGAAATTTTAAATGGTAACCACTTATTTTTATTGCATTCTTGAATTTTCCTCTTCAAACTGAGTAAAATGTACTTAATTGTTAGTACTTACCTGTACGTATGTCAATTTTTTGGTCAAAATTTTCATTTGCAGGGGTTCATTTAAAACATCACAGCTCTTGAACTCTTTGCGATAAATGAATAATTTTTCTTGCATTCGATAACCTAAGGTTCGAAAAGCTTTCTAAAATTTTCAAAATTTTTAACTGTCAAATTGCAAAGCTAATGTGATTTTTTAAAAATGATAATTAACAAACAGCTATAACTCAGTTTTTTCAAAAAAAATATCGTATTTTCTCAACGACAATCGATTTGTAGAAGGACTTTGATTAACATGTCCTATACCCATCTCTTACAGTTTATAATAGAGTTATTTCATTTGAAAAAAACTGAGTTATAGTTGTTCGTTAATCATCATTTAGTTATCAAATGCAAAAAGAATTATTCACTTATCGCAAAAGGTTCAAGAGCTGTGATGTGTTAAATGAACCCTTGCAAATAAAAATTTTTGACTAAAAAACTGACATGTTAAAAACTGTGACTGATAAGTACTAACAACTAGGTAAATTTTACTCAGTTTGGAGAGGAGAATTTAGAAATGCAATAAAAATAAGTGTTGGCGCCAATTTCTTGTCGTTCCGGAAGTTCAGTCATTTTGAAAATAATTTAGTTGAACTGAGACTGGTTGATTTGGAGTTGTGTACAAAATTTCAAATTCCAATCTGCATTAGAAGTTAAGAAGTAGTTTCTAATGTAGACCCTAAAAAATCACCCTGTATATCAATAGAGACCAGATTTTAAATAAAATCCCTTTTTGATTCTATTTAAAGCCCGTGGATGAGACCCAAAATTTTAAACGTTTTAGATGAAATAGAATTTGTACATAAATTATTTTGTGTTCTAAAATCCTAAAATCCGGTATTCGTGCTAAAACGATAAATATAACCTTTTTTGTCCTAAAATCATAATTTTAAATAATTTTAATATCGGCTGAAATTTTTAAACTGTAAAACTTCAAGATTTTTTGCAACACTAATATTGAATCAGAAATTTTCTAAATTCGGAAATTATTATTATGTCAAAATAATGTCAAAATTGACAAAAATATGCATTAGTGTATTTTCTAGACTTATAAGATATATTCCTGTTGACGACGTACTTTATAGATGAAGCATATTTTAACAGCAACATAACAAGCAAGCTTAAATGAATCATAGAAACAGTATAAGATATTGGTGTTGCAAATACACATTTTTTCAAGTTTTTCAAACACAAATTTTGCTTTAAGTCAAGGGACATACTGAATTAGATTTTGTATAAAACATATATAATTGTCTGAGATATTATAAATTAAAAAACTTTTATTTTTTTAGAATTCTGTTACCTATTTTGCTAGTATAATGTCCCATTTTATGTTTTTACTGTTTTTTTAGAATTTCTATTTGCATTTTTTAACGTCCTAAAATCTGGTCTCTATAATTATATCAAGTAACAAAAAAGTTATCGACCGATTACACACCCCTGGATCGGCCAGAGCGAGGTTACTAATTTTTAAAAATTTTGTAAAATGTTAAACTTTTCGTTTCCAAGACATTTGCAAAATGCGATAAATCGTGCATATGAGCATCTGGGGTAATTTAAACTATGTAAAAATATTGTAATTTTGGCGTGAATTCCGCATGGATAAGATCCACCGAGCGAAAAATTCGTGCAGACGTTTTAGTTGTTTTTGTTGGATTTCGTCCGTAAATGTTTATTGCACTGTTCGATTCATGGAACAAAATCAGGTCAATTGAATGAATTAAAAAAAATGCAACTCTTTTTACAAAATCAAACTGGAATCGAACAAATTTTAATTGACTTCATCAAATTACTAGATTACATATTTGCCAAAGGTGTTATGACGACGTTCCATAATTGGAAAAGTTTTCGCGTTTTCGATTCGTAGTCGCAAAGTTGGCTTGTTTTCAATAAAAGTCGTTTCTTTTCAGCGGCGAAGGAGACGGAAGTTCGAGCACTTGTAGGGACGAATGTGCTCCTGCCTTGCAGGGTGGACGTGAACCAATGTGGCACCTTGCACAGCGTCAAATGGTACAAGGATACGTCCAGGATATACGTGTTCAGTCAAGCTGGCCAGATCCGGCGGGCCGAAGGAGACGCCACCGAAAGGTAAATTCAGCTCGGATCCATTTTTGAATGTCTTTTTTCACATTTCTGCCACAAGCATCCATGCTTTAAATTGGCGACATGCACTACGGGAGATATGCGAGGGCGAAATAACAAGGGACTCGTTCAGTCGGAACGTTTCTGTTTTATTTTGGAGGGAAAAATATTTGAATGTTGAGTTGGTGGATTTTTTTCGAGTTGTAAATAAGACTGTCAGGAGATAACAACGTCCATTAAAAAATAATCACCGGACGATGAAAATGTCTAGTGCAGATCGATTAAAATTTCAAATGGGAACTTCAGTTGGAAAAAAGTGTGAATAATTTATTGTAATCGTGCAGAGTGTTTGCGAAT
Organism: Tribolium madens; assembly: GCF_015345945.1. Taxonomy (NCBI): domain Eukaryota; kingdom Metazoa; phylum Arthropoda; class Insecta; order Coleoptera; family Tenebrionidae; genus Tribolium; species Tribolium madens. The sequence goes on from NW_025400975.1 coordinate 4,237,135, forward strand.
TCCTGATGCACTGTCAGCAAAATTTTTTTGTGTAATTTTTTATGTATTAAATGAAATTCTGTTAAAATTCGAAAATTTAAAAAAATAAATAAAGACTTGACATACAACTATTAAAGACAAACATAAAACTGAAATATTGTAGCAGTTGGTGTAATATTAGAGTAGTAAAGGGTTTAAATTTCGGATTGCCTGTTTTACTCCAGTAATACTTAGGAAATAGTTGTCGTCCATAAACAAGACACTACAGCTTCATAAATAAATGTTTAAGGGAGCAATTAAATGTAAACTTTTTATGGGGTCGGTTTAGTTAGTTATTATCTAGTTAGTTGCATGAAAAAGATGTCAATTTTGATAAAAAAAAAATTGAAAATCGAGAAACTACAAAAAAAGGTGGAAGAATTTTTTTTTGTTATTATTGTTTAATAAGAAAAGTATTAATGAAAACAAAAAAATTGAAGCTGTATCTAAAATAAAAAACGGTTATTTTTTTTAATGAAAATCAAAAATTTTTGGATTTGCACCTTCCAATTTAAAAATCGGTAACTCTGCCATTCTTTAAAGTTTTGGATTCGTTTTCTTGGCGTTTGAAAGAGAAGGCTTAGATCTTTCTTCTGGGAGTTTTCAAATTTTGAAAAAAAATTAAAAACACCAAAATTTTAAGGTTACTTTTGTAATAATTTAATTGTTCATAACTCAATTTTTTCAAATAAAATACCCCAATCTTTTTTTCCCTAAATGAAAGAGAATTTAATTCTGCATCGATCTGTACTAACATTTCCTACACCTAAAGTTAAGAATTTTCAAGTTATTTTTTGCTATGGAAATCAAATACCGATTTTTAAAGTGGAAAGTGCAAATCCAAAATTTAAAAAAAAAACTCCAAATATTTCAAAAACGGCTAAATTTAGGTATAGGGAAAGCTGATGAAAACTCCCTTAAAATAATCCTGTTAATCCAGAAATGCAATAAAAAATATACCTTTCATTTTAAAATAAGAAAGTTGAGACTAACTTCCGGTATAATCGGAAATGCCGCCATTTTAAAAATATTTTCGTTTAGGAGAACGATTATTCGAACTCTCAATACTTCTAATATGGGGTTTAGACGGAACATCCCTGTATCATAATTGAAAGTTAAGTGTAGAACACGAACCGCGTAGCGGCGAGTTTTATAACGTTTAAGTTTGACAAACGTCTTCCAAAACGAGTTCTTTAGATTATTCTTTTACTCTGCTGTATTATGGCTCAAAAATCAAAATTTTGCTGTTTAGAAAATTTTGTGTTACGACATGACGATTCAGATTATAAAAATATACAAAACGACGGAAAAGTGAACTTAAATTTTCTCGTTAATAAAAATAATTTCTACTGTGAGATTCTGCTGTTTGTTTTATTATTTTCTCAGGGTTACACCTGATACCAATCTTAAAAAATAAAATGTTGCGTTTCATAATGAGCTCTTTTTCAAAATGACTTCTTTATTAAGAACGCAAAGTATAACCCATTTCATTTAAATTGGCATAACAGTAGGCCATGATTGTGTAAACTGCGCTTTAAATATGAAAAAGGCTTTACATATTAAGGAACTAAATTTGTCACTAAAAAAAGTGAGGTTAAGATAGTTAAAATTTTATTTTTAAAGAACCCTATTTCAAAGGTTTTCAGAGAGAGTTTTTCTCCATAAAAAGTTTCATCCCTTTGTAGGTGTAGTTTTGACACAAAAACATACACTAATTGCTTTGGAGAAAATATAGACTTTCGTTGATAACAAGTGGCTTTCTGAAATTTTAAAATACGTTTCATTCACACCGGAGATGAAACACAATTTGTTTTCCGTAAAAGTAGCAGCCAAAAGGGGTTTGGATTTTTTCATTAAAAATGTAGGACAAAATTGTGAATTTTTAAACAATGGTAAAGTTGTTGCGATCGGAGTGGAAATCTGTACAAAATGAAGCCTCGCGTACTGAAGCTTGAAAAATCGTGTTTTGCCGTGGATAAAGTAATTTGGCTAAACTCAAATTGGTATATTTGATTCCATTAACCTAAAATGTCTAAAACAGGAACAACAAAAAGAAATTGATTATGTTTTCAAACATACCTTAGCCTGTACTTTAAATCTGGGGTTCTGAAGAGAACTACTTTAGATTATAATTTGAAAAAATAGTGGGAATAACAAACAAGTAACGAAAACAGTGAAAAAATTAATACAAATGTCAGTCATGTCAGTTCAATAAACCATGTAGGTAAGTAATCAAAGAAAAACAAAAACCCCATCAGCTATTATATCAGGGACATGCGCAGGGCTACAAACTTAAATACGAAATTCCATAGCCACCTATTATGCCAATTTCAATGAAATCTACTTTAGATGTTTTTTTTAATTTACGTGTTCATCTTGGTAGGCGTTGAGACTGTAAACCAGACTTTAATTTTAGTTCTAAAAAAGTTACGTCTTAAAAATGACATTAGTGTTGAATTCTGTCTGAAAAAATAATATAAGAACAAAAGAGGAAAGTTGGGAATTGAATCGGGGAAAAAAACTGAAGTTTGAGGAAAGATCGAAAAGAAGATCAGAATGTAAGGTACTGCAAGGAAGTAAAAGTGCATATATAGGGAAGAATATGCTGTATAAAACGAGAATGTGAAATAGAAGAGAATAATGGCAAAATTCTGAAGTGCGCACAAAACAGTGTGGAAATTGGGGGAGTGTAAGTTTTTATTAGAACCCGAAGAGACGAAGAGAGGTGTAAAATGTGTGGAAAGGTGAGTGAGATAACTGAACATTTACTGAATGGATGTAATGTGCCTAATGAAGGAAAGCAGAATAAGCAAGAAACTATTATTTATTAACTAGCAGTGGAATTTACAGTTACATTTTGTAAAATAAATATTCAAACATTATTTCTTTTTATTGGAATTATTAGACTTTTTGAAAAATTCGTTAAGCTGCTTCTCGTTTTCTTTGAGTGAGATGAGGTAAAGATTGTCTTAGCATTGTCGGTCTTAAAACTTTTCTTAGTAAAAAAAAATATTCAGAAAAATTTGTCTTAAAAAAGACAGGTTTTCTTAAAGAAATAAACGTCGAACAGAAGGGAAAATAGGAGAAAAAAAGCACAAAATCTATTAAAAGCGACAATTGTCACAAATTTTAAGATTAACGTATTTTCAACCTTAGTGGGTGCAATCGTACAAAAATGAACAACCTAGAACTCTCAAAGTACAAATGTTGCCACCTTAAATTTAAATTTTCATAATCATAACCTACCGAGATGTCAATCATTTTGAAACGTAGTATACTATTGGAGACAAGATACTTTAATCATCAAAAAAATACATAAATCAAGGATTAACGTGAAATCAACATTGATGACAATTTCAAATTATTGACTTTTCTCTTGTAAAAAATATACAGTGATGAGTTTGACAATGATAGTCAGTGATAATGTTTGATAGTAGTAAAAAATGAGGTCAACTGTTCTAATGCTTGCTTTAGAACTTTATGTCACTCAACCGTACTTAGAAATGATTAATTAAAAAAAAAGACAATTAGGCAACAGGACTGTTAAGAGGTCTTAACAGGCCGCTTTTTATCGCTCAGTTTTTTGACAGCTTTGAGAGTATAAACATTTTTAAAATTTTAAATACTCCTGATAAATGAGGTTGGTCATATTTATTTAAAAGTTAGCGTGTTTGGTGAATAATAAAATGAATAAAAGAGAATTGTTTACGTTTCTAATTTAACTAACTTAATCAGAATATTTTAGCAAAAATACGTTTACATAATAATGAGGAATGATTAAGATAACAATGCGGTATTTTATATGCATAATAATGAATTCAAATCAATGTTGTTGCTAATTTTAAGCATATGTTGTTTGTAATCCTGGCATGATTTGAGTGCACACCTAGATGCTCTAATTAGGCCATTAAACTAAATCTAAAGACGCAACCTGTGAAATACTGGTGCACGTTAATCCAGGATTTAGATAAGACGGTAATTGCGCTATTTTCAGCACTAAGAAATCTAGATCTACAACACCAGAATAAATGAATTATCGTTCTAATTTTAGTTTTTATGTGACTCGGATTAAGGAAGAATTTTCTTTTTAAATTTTCTAGTCTTGTCACATTGTGAACTCAATTTGTTTAAGTTTGTACATTTGGATAAACGACGTTCAAGGTATATTAATATTTATAGTTGTGTTGTGAAGCCTCATAAGCCATCTATCTCGAAGGCAAATTTGCTATCTACTTTACATTCTCCTAATGACATCCGAAATAAGCTTGACGCAACATAAATTTATTGCCAACGAGTGTCTTTAACCCTCGAATCTGTATACAGATTTTTTTTTCTTCTTGTACAAGTTTGCAGAGTATTAACTCGAGTTTGAATCGATATTAAGGTTCGACATAATTTAATATGATGGAGCTAAACAAACTCGCATTATTAAAGTTTAAGCTAACGACTATGTAGCGGTCTTCTGGTTTGGCATTATGTCTAGTGCTCCAACAAACGCTGTGGTTTATAACTGCAAATTTATAGCAACATTCAGAGACTTTGTTAGGTGAAGCTTAGGAAAATGTTTACAAAATAGCAAATTGTGAGAAGGGAGAAAAAATGTGGATATTTCAAGCATGTTAATCAAGAATCCATCGAGTGAGTGGAAGTTGGTGGCGACGTTTGAAAACGAAGTGCATGCATAATTTATTCCGCACTTGACCCGGTTAAAGCGTTAGATGCACAAGAAGGAACGTTTTCTATGCAATTCCGCATTAAAGAACTTAGACGAGTCTCGAAAACTGCTGACACCACTTTGGTTGTTCAAACCAAAATAAAATATACAGGCTGTCCCAGCGAGTGAGTTCATTGCTTATTTTCAAATATTTAAATTTTATTAAAATTATATAGGCAATTGAAAATACTAATCTAGTACATCGCCTCAAATTATTTTCACCTATAACGTGCCTCAAAAATAAGTTACAATACAAACTTATGTTTTTTTTAATGTTCCACTATATGTTTTTTGACCTTTTTGGATGTAGCTTTTAATTTCACTGTTTTTAAGCTAAACTTCTATTGTGATGAGTTGGTTTTCTTGACAAAAACATACTCTTAAAAAATGTATTACACAAAAAGTTAAGATAGATAGAAAAAAATTACCATTGTAAAAAGGAAAGTACATACTTTAAGACTATAACATTTTCTTAATGTATTGCAGTGGAAAAGTTAAAAAAATGTACTCCTAGAAGTTTGTTAAAAGTTAAATAATTTTAAAAAATTGAGTGAACATCCTATTTATTATTTTTGCATATAATAGATTGAAACAAGTCAATGTGGTCAAATCCTATTGGATTTGATTAAGAGTTTTATTTTTATTTAGTAAGTGTCTTTTAGATTGTAAAAAATACTGTTTGGGTCACTTCAAGTAGCATCAGGTCGGTTCAGGTCACTTTAAGCCACTTCGGGTTACTTCAGATTACTTTGGCTTGAAATAAAAAGGCATTGTTAAATGTACTGACTTTAAGATTTTCAAAAGAAGAAAAATTCTAAAGGAAATGTTTAAATTTAGTAGTACAAATGCCAATCGAGACGTTTCAAAACATCGTGTTACAAAAGACAGTTGGGGAGACTAAGAAAGTGTCAGATGTATTGGTTTAAAAAATTTCTAGAGTTGCAAAAAACATTTAAAAATTTCATAAAGAAATGCTTAAATTTAAAAAAATTTCATTCGAGACTTTTCAAAACATCGTGCTACAAAAGACAGTTGGGGAGACTAAGAAAGTGTCAGATGTATTGGTTTAAAAAATTTCTAGAGTTGCAAAAAACATTTAAAAATTTCTTAAGGAAATGCTTAAATTAAAAAAAAGTCATTTAATTGATAAATTAAAAGATATTTAACTTTAAATGTTAATGGGAACAAATTACATGTACAGTATATTATTTACGAGTAAACGACAAGTATTTGTGATCAGTAAAAATAATAAATGCACAGTAAAGACAATGAATGAATGTCTAGCATAATTAATTTAATATTCACACATTTACAAAAACAAAATGTTTCCAAGCAAAATCGGAATATCGCAAAGCTTTCAAAAACAAAATTGTGGTATCAGAAGCACAGCAGTGCAAAGAGTAGCGTAGGCTGATTAGACTGATTACCATTTGTGCACAGTTTTTAGCCCGTGCGATAATCATTATTGCGCAGGGGCTTTTGCTAATACATCTACCACCCTCCAATAATAATAAATATTCAGTAACATAAAAATAAGTACCAATAATAAATAACATTCTTGCGCAGGTGCCATTCATTGTTATGTAACCAAGACTAAATTTTTTTTAATTGTTATGTTGTTTTAGTAATTTTGATCAAAGTTACTGAGCGTTTATTATTTTTACTGTTCAAATTGGATTTTTTTACGGAACAAATTACGTGCTTTACTTAGCATTTATTATTTTTACAGTGCAGAATATTATATTATACTAATCATTTTGAATTTTTTACTGTGCAAAAATTAATTGAAAACTTACTTATCATTTTGTACTGATCAGAATTGAATTATTTACTGATCGCATTATTACTACCCAATGTTGCTTAGAGCAACAATGTCTATCATTAAAATGGACATTGTTGATACCAAGGCAATCATAGTAATTCCACCACGGATCACTTATTTTGGGATTCGTCCAGAAATTGTAAAAGCAAAAATAAATATTGAAATTTGAAAAGTTTTATTGTAAAAATAAAGAATAATGGATTCAGTGTGACATAAATGTGATTATTGAGTGATATTTCTTCTATCTCTTGTGCAAACGTGCACTTTTTGGCTTATGAAACAATGATTAATTTTTTAAAGTTAAATATTTTTTAGTTATTAGTTGTAGAAGTTAAAAGTAAATGTTTTTGAAAAGATAATTTAATAATATCGTAAATGCAGAAACAAAAAATAGGTTGTTTTATTTAAATTTTTTAAGTTGTTTAACTTTCAACAAACTTTATTTTTTTTTATCTATGGAAGTGTAACGCACAAAAAATTGTAATAGTCTTAATGTTTGTACCTTTTTTTTGCAGTTGTAAAAGAATGTTTAGCTGTCTTGGTTTTTGTTTTTTTTTTTTAAAAGAGTACGTTTTCGTCAAAAAACAACTTATTTTAAAAACTAAGCAAAACCAAAGTTTAATTTAAAAATATTTCAATAAAAAGCTACATCTAAAAAAGCTAAGAAACAGATGTTTTATTTAAAAAACCATAAGTTCGTATTGTAACTCATTTTTGAGATACGCTGTATAGTTGAAAATAATTTCAGACAATGTACTACAGTATGTATCAATATCTTATATAATTTTTTTAAAATTACAAAAATTAATGGTCAATAATGGACTTTACCAACTCGTTGGGATACCCTGTATAGTCGTTGGCGGTTTGCTCTATAAAAGTATTCTTCTGCAACTTCAAAGGTGAATATAAGTATGTTTACAACTAGTTGGAAAGTTAATTTGCTGACAAAGTAATTCACGCCTTTGGACATTATCTTTCAACTTTCGTCTTGATTGCAAGTCTGACGAGTGATATTATCGTTCAGGAAATGACTCTTATATCGCCGAGACTGAGACCTCTTTTTATGTTTTCGCATTTTAATATTTCACGATTGGTATCAGTCTAGAATTTAATTTGGTTTCGAGTAAAACTTAATTAAATAGCTGACATTTTTTAAGTTATGGCGATGTTTCAGTTGTACCACGTTGAGAAATAGTTGATCGTAAAAACGTGGAAAATGTAATTATGTGCAAGCCTTTACTGACATGCCACAATACTCTTTTGTGTAGAAACATACAAAATATTCTAGTTTTTCTTGAGATGATTATTAAAAAGTGCATTAGCTGTGATGTTCCATTAAAACGTGCTTCGAACGACTTTTATGAGTTTAATTTCATGCATCAGAATATTTATTGAAAGCTCGAGGCTATGAAATGAGACAACTTTTCTGTAATTTGCCAAAGTACGGTGTGATTTGCCTCTCCCTTGAGCATCCTTAAACTTACTGCTCGTAACATTAGTCAACATTGAAAAATTTTTTCAGGAATTTTTCAGTAATACATAGATGATTGTTGAATAAATTTCCACAAGAATTAACATTTAAAGCAATTAATATTTTGTTATCTGATTCGAGTTTCAAACATTAGAGCTGTAATCTGCTTAAATTTGAAATTAATAATTCAAATATTCAGTCATGTGTTAAATTTAGATACAGTGGTAATTAATATAAATTATCTTACCGGCCTTTACGACTTACTAATTTTATTATTATTCAAGCTTTATTCCGCATGAATTTTGCATAAAATTAATTTTATTCACACAAACGCCACAAAAAATACTGTATTATGACTAAATACACCAGTAAAAGTTTTACTTTTCAGCCATGGAGTAAAAATTTTATTTTTATGCCTAAGCGTTTTTATTGACATTTACCAATATCGCTGTTTCAGTACTTTTTCGAGAGATACGTTGTGGATCATCCGCGTTCGATATTTTTCACTACTGACTGCACTAGTCAAATTAATAAACACTTTTGAAAATCTTAAATTTCAATACAGTTTGTAAGTTGAATTAATCGGTTTCGTTTTTTTGCACGCTATTGAGCCATTTGTTGGAAACCCTGAACAACTCCTCCAAGTTATCATTGTTTCGGCTCATAATAATAAGAAGCGGGATAAAAGCTTTAGATTCTTGTAGGATTAGTCTTTAGTCCCCACATCATTTCGATGCTATATATGTCTCTGGTAGAACCAGGAATGTAACGGTGGACCGCCGAGGATCAACGAGTGTTGGTCGACTCCCCAGAAAATTAATGACTATTTTAAGGGAAACCGATCCAATCAGGCTAATTGCTTTGTGTCCTGAACCATTAAAGGAAGTCGAGCTTTTTCGCGTTTAAATTTAATTTTAGGAGAAAAGAGCGTGTCGGTGACGGTTCAAAAAACTTTGTAACCTATCTGTTGCAATCGCAAAATAATGAACAATTTGTTAATTTTGACTGTTTGAAATTTTTATCGGTCCAGTTTAATTTTTTGCTTTGCCGTCCGCTAGATTTGATTCGTGTTTTGAAATTCAATTTCGCATCGATGCTATATTCAGGCATCATTGTCAATATGCGAATGTAAATTGGAAAAATGCGAATAAAATAGAAAACTTTAATAAATTCTGCCAAGACCTATTATTTCGATGCTACTACACTACTACAGGCAACAATTTTCATTATTTATGTTTAATATTTAGTGTATGTTTAGAATTATACATGTGCTTGTGTTATTCTCTATTAATTAAAACAACCCTTAAGGGGTATACGAATTCTCTTAGCAAACAAAGAATAGATTGTGTGTTTAGTAAATTGTACTAATTTTGAAATAAATAATTTAGAATCTTCTTTGGAATTTTTCTTTTATAAGGTCACAAAAATTTAATCTCGCATGATATGATGTTTTGATTTGAAAATTGCGTCGTTATATACCCCGTAAGGGCTTTTTGATCACCACTCGACAAACAGATTTTATTTGACAATAAAAGCTTCGAGTTGTTTAAAAATTTTTGTGAAACTTTACAGGCGACACACTTTGCACGTAGACGCTGATAAAAGTGTGACGGAATGTTATTGCAGGTACAAATTTCAGGACGTTGTTATATTGGCGAGATTCCGTGGAAATTTATGACACGCATCCCTTCTCTTCGTAATAAAATCCCGAGACCTTGGTGCTGCAACAATGTATTTTCCAATAATGGATGTTTCGATACAGACACTTCCAACTTTAAAGCGCAAAGTTAATGTCGCAAAACCTACACTGAAACGCTTTTATTTAACTTGATGTTCTTCCTCTTCAGGACTAAGTTTAAATAAATTTATGTTTTTTTTTCTGGTTTGCTTTGTGAATCGGAGGATTGCAAGTGGACCAGATTCCAAACGCGTGCTTTACACTAAAACTATCAGTTTTTTCGATTTTTTCCTTCCGTTGAGCGCTTGCTTCTCCTAGACTCGTAATAACAGAAACGTGATAGAAATACGAACAGAAACGTTTATGTCGCAAAACGGAAAATAATGCGTGGTGTGCCGTTTTGTTTGTAAAAGCGCGCTGTCTGCATGTTTTTGTTCGAGGTGAGTTCTTGTTGGTTTCAATAATATTGTTAGTGGCTTGAGGCGAAATTTCGTGATAGGAGATGCGTCTGTTCTGGACAACTTATTTCCTTTTGATAATCGGAACGCCTTTTTACAGTCTGGAGATTAACAAATGGGCTAATTTGCCTCATTTAATCCAAGATGTTTTTCGTGTTTTTGCATTTTTTTTTATTTAATATTTTTTTTATAATAATTTTTAATAATAATAATAATATTCTTTATTGGTGTTAACAATACAAGTATCTTACACAGTTAAAAAGAACACAGAAGATAGGTGAATGTAAGAGAACAAAAGAGAAAAAAAACAGAATTACTTAACATTAAAATATTCAAAATCAGTAAAGTCACATTCCAAATATTCTGCAGTAGAATAAAAACTTTTGTGAGCTCAGTAATTTTTGACTCTATGAAGGAAATTATTAGGTGGTAGATGCTTTATGTGAAATGGTAGTATGTTATAAAATTTAATACAGAAGTAATTGTCTTGCTTTACTCAATCGTACATTATTAAAACAAAGGTTTCAGTTCTTGTCTTGTAATTATGAAAGGAACTTAAGATGGTGTACCGATCTTTATTTTTAATTACATATTCTAAACATTTGAAGATAAACAATGAGGGTAAAGTTAGTATCTTAAATTTTTGAAAAAAAAATTTACGATCTACCCGGTAGGAAATTCCTGCCATCACTCTTACAGCTCGACGTTGTAGCCTGTAAATCCTTGTTGTTAAACCAGTATGTCTCCACAAAATAATGCAATACTCTATGAGTCTCTGAATTAAGGCGAAACAGACAGTTAAAGTTGTTTTTTGTGAAATACAATTCGTCAGGTTTCGGAATAAGTATATGTTTTAGGACAGTTTGTCAGCCACTGCATCAATATGACATTGCCACGTTAATGTTCGATCTACAGTGAGTCCTAAGAATTTTGTATGTACAACATCCGATGGAAAGCAGTCTAAATTTTTTGTGTTAAAAGTTATTTTAATATTTAATTTTGTCGGCATTCAAGTGAAGATTGTTAGATAAAAGCCATTTTTGCACTTGTTTATATTTTTTTGACATATCAATATCATGCAGAGGACTTCCAGCCTTATCAAGAGTAGTGTCGTCGGCGTATTGTACTGTATTAATTTGTGGCACACAGCTGGCAAATCGTTTATGTAAATTAAGAATAAGAGTGGTCCCAGGATAGACCCTTGAGGAACGCCATGGCTTATGTTATGTTCTCCAGATAAGACACCACCTAGACTCACTTTTTGAACTCTATCTTTCAAGTACGAACCAATTAATTTAACACTATCAAAGTCCATATTTTTTTAAGTAATATATCATGCGAAACTGTGTCAAATGCCTTACTAAGATTTAGAAACAAGGTTCTATATATTTTTTTTCTTCAAAGTTTTTAAGTATGTCGTCAACAAAAGCTAGAACTGCATGAAATGTGGATAATTGTTTTCTAAATCCAAACTGACTATTAGACAATATGTTATTTTTATTTATGAACTTTAAGATTGGGGACATTAATAACTTTTCAAAAAGTTTAGATAAAACGGGAAGTAAAGATATTAGTCGATAATTCTTTTGGTCGTTGGAATTACCTTTCTTATATACTGATAACTTGTGATATTTTTAAGCAAACTAGAAAAATATTTTTAGTTATGCAAAAATTAATTAACTTAGTTATGGGTGTTATTATTATATTTTTAATAGACTTTATAATTAATCCATATATGTCAATACTCTTAGAAGTTTTTAAACTATTCTGTAGTAGTTACTGTACAAGTAAATGTATAATACAAAGATTTTTCTTATAAGTGCATTCATATTTTTTGTTAAATAAAAAATTCAAAATGTCCAATTTAGTTGCTGATTTCTTGTAAATTTGTCATGAAATAAAATTAACAAAAACGATTAAAATTTGATAACAAACGGTCGTGAATTAATTAAATGTAGCAAAGTGAAGTTTTTTGAAGTACCATTGATGTTTTTAACAAATTGTGTGTGTATTGTTGTAAACAACGGCTTGCCGTCGCGTGGAGTAGAGAGTCTTCTGTTGACGCATAGTAGGTAAAATGCAGTTTTCTGCACATTATCTGACCTGAAACAGATAGATGTTGAGTCATAAACTGTTGTTTAAGGGTCCAGGGTACCGAATGAACTGTTGAGAATTGGTGTACTGAAAGTTGCATACTGCTTTAGATCTGCATTCTGTGGCAGCTGTCAATCATCCGACCTTTTCTACGGGGGTGCCTGGTCCCTTTAGTCATAAAATTCAAATAATGTAAACAAAAAAATTTCACTATTGATGAGTTTCTCTTATTTCAGAGATTCACACAACAAAGATTGAAAAATCAGCGATTCATAATATTGCTTAGGTACATTTTCATAAGCTTGCCATATCATAAAGTTGCAATTACGCACCTATACAAAAAAAATTAAGATTGCTCTTGAGTTTTTTTGATAAAAAAAAATATAGTGCAGAATAATAACACTAATTTACACGATTTATATACCTGAAAGTAACATATAACTGAAAGTTACATTTATCATATATTTTTAGGCACTGAGTTGAAAAAATATATTTAAAAAAATTAGTACGTCACGTTTAAGAAATATTAAAATACACGAACCGCCAAATAACAAATTAAAAATGAGTTCTTATACTTTGTTTTTTATACTTTTTTGGACTTGAAACGTAAATAACTATTTCACAATAATTTTATAAAAAATGTAAAAATAAATTTAAAATAAGTAATTGGATCGTCAAATTGAAATAATTTTTTTAATGTTTGTATATTTTTCAAAAATGTTTCGGATACACCTACGGTCCTTATGTCACGTACATTTTGAGTATTTTTTCTGAGTCGAGATCAAATATTGTGTTATCGAAAAAAAAACGATTCAAAATATTGGTACAGAAAAATGAAAGATTGTCTAGAAATTTTTTTATATGAATGCCGTGTTACCTGAAATAATTGATTCATTCAAGTCGGAATTTACCAATGCGAAGCATAATAAAAAATGATTTCTAAATATTTCAAATTTAATTTTAGAACTTTATACATACATATTGACGTACATTTTAATAATGTGTAAAAATAAAAAAAAACTTCCTCGGTGGGTTGGCACCTTGTCGTGATTAATGAGCTCAGTAGTAGCATAACAAAACATATGTAGAACAAAGCTCAGTACAACCAAAGTTTTACTCTTCTTTTTATTAAGTTATTTTTAAATACATAAATCATAAAAAAATTGAAATTTTGAAATGTAGTGACAATTCTCTTCTTGATGGGTGCAGCTTGAAGATACATGTATTAAAAGTTGAATACTATCAATTTAATTTTTGCTTTATATCAAAGAATCAAGAATAGTTATCACATTCGCATTATAATAGAAAAGTGTATTTTTCAATTTCCTATAAAATGTTTTTTTTTTATTTTTAATACGATATACCGTGATCAAAAAAAATTAATAAATATCATTAAAAAATGTCTATTAATTTATTTAAAGCAGGAATATAATCCGAATCTGTATTTACCTTTAGAGAAACACTACAAACATTAAGAAACTCTTCAAGTTTAAATTTGCGGCTAAAAACAGTAAAATAAATGTACATTTAATAGATGGTCTGGAGCCTTAAAACTCAAGAGCCCCATACAAAAGTTTTGATGAAGAAAAAAGGTTTTGTGGTATATTAATTTTCTCACCAATAGGAAAAAAATATCTCTCTTTTCTGTCTAATTTGTGGCGGGTGCATTTTGTGTAGCATTAAATTTTCTTTGGAATTCCTCTGTGTGCTACAAATGGCAGGAAGTTTCAATAAAAGTCCTCTCCTCCTTGTAATTTATTTGTGCCGATAAGTTAAGCGCTGAACGTATCCGAAAAAATCATCGCCTCGGCTTGCACACTTTGACCTCCGATCACTATAAAAGAGTATCTGTCGTCACGCTAGGTATATTTATTTCACCTCTCCCCTATTTGGTAATTTTTTATTCGAAAACTTTGCCTCTTTATTTAGTTATCTCTGTCCACCCTTTCACATTAATTCTTTTTAATTTAATTAAATTAAAGCGAAGTCTTGAACGGCGTCTCAATTTCAGAGCACTCGTCTTAAATTTGGAAGCCCTTAGAGCTGGGGAAACTGCTCGAGAAGTCGCGACGCCAGTCCGCTTTACACAGAACAGGACCTCACTTTAAGTTATGACCACAATTAAAGCGAAGTGTCCGATACTGAAGGGGTTGGAATCGCTCCAACAGCGTTTAGGGCCGATATATTGGGGCAAGGCAGTCCCTTGCGACTAACGACCATCGCCCTTCTCTTCCCTAAACGCTGATTACAACTATCGCTAACGAAACTCATTCCGCACCTGAAAAAGATTTATTAAATTTTGATTTTCTCTTCCAATTTAATTATAAAATGAAAGGAGATGGGTTGGTAGAGATGGAATTTGTGCTTTTCCTCAAATGTGTACAACTTTACGGTGACTGAATTTATTTGTGCAAATTGCTGGACATCGCCGGAGTTCTTCATTATAATTTTTACTTTGTCTCCGTTTTAGTGTCGCTATTCCATAAAACATTCAACGTTTTTGTGCATTTTAAGTAAATATTGCATGAAGTGTAAAGCGAACCATTTACATAAGTTATTTTAAGCACACAAGGATGTGGATAAACATTGTTCTTTATTGATTTTTACTAGCTAAAGAGAATCAGGAACACAATAATTTCGATCAGTGGTTCCCAACCGGTGGTTTGCGAACCTCCAGGAGTTGCAGTGGCGAAATTGTAATATTTCACGGAGATTAAAACAATGTAAGACCTCTTTACAATTAAGTTGACATGTTCTCTACATCGTAATTCCAAATCCATTATAATTCCAAGATTTTTCACTCTGTTTGAGATACCTATTTCCATATTACCAATTTTAAGATTAATTTCCGAGATGATTTTTTTATTTCTTGTGGAAATGCAAATTGATGAACATTTACTCGAATTTAAATTCAAACCAATGCTTTTGGACAATATGAAAATTTCATTTAAATCTTGATTAATAAAATTGCAAGCTTGTTCTACATGATAACACAAGTGTCTATCATCTGCAAAGGCATGGGTGTTAACATTTTTGATCGATTCTAAACAATTCGTAATTTTTTAAACTCAAGTCCTTAAAGTTTTAGGCACTTTTTTGAATTTTTAGGACGTCTAGAAATGTAAAAAACGTTATATGAATTAATTTTAAAGTAATTTTTTTTATTTTGGCCGAGCAAATTGGGAGCTACTTATTTATATAGTCACAATTTTGGATTATCTTTCGTTATCTCTAAAAATTTCTGATTGTGTTTTCATGTTGGCAGAGTTTGATGGATTTTGTGTGCATTTCTGAAAATATTACTGTTAGCAGTATCAAATTTGTCCCTGTTTTTGCTTTTGCGTCTCTAAATTTTTAATGAAATTTTTTTTCAAAATAAAGCAAAAATCAAAACTGTCAACTTCTTTTATTTAAATTACCAGAAAAAAATTGCTAGTGGTGAACTTTTTGACACTTAAGATAAACGCTAAAAAAACAGGATGTGCTTAGGAGCTAATAAATTTTTTGGAATTAATTTTCCCAGTCATCAAAAAGCGATAAAATTATTTAGTTAGTAAAGCTTATTAAGAAATTGTGAGTTTTTTTTTGTGGGTTTATAGGGGCTCAAATTCAATAAGTTGGAAGTTATCAATCTTTTTGACTTTTTAAAGTGGATTATAAACTTTCAGTAAAAACAATTTGAAAATTTTCAAGGCTACCATACAGCAGCAGATTATTATTTTCTTTAATTAACTTTATTGTACGATTTGTTAGTAGTACCAGTATCGAAGTAGAACTATTTTTATTACTGAAAAGTGGAACTTGATGACATTTTTTGTGTCACACATTGAGTAACTCTCATTTTGGCACTTTTGATTATACGAAAACAACGAAAAATAGACAAATGTTTTTATTTTTTAAGAAATAAAAAAATAATTGTACTATTTATAGTTATTATTTTATCTTTATGTGTGTTATGTGCCAATTTTTCTCAGATTTTGGAAGGAATTTGCCAAAGATTGGATTGAAACAAAGTTTTTAGTTAAAAGGGAATAACCTGGCAATTTATTTACGTTTCTCTTCCAATCTCTGAAACGCCAAAATCGTCCAATTATTTTTTGCAAGAGTCTTCCTTCCCCTTCATCGAGAGTAAACAGTATCTTAACCCTCGCGGCTAAAGCAAACAGACAATTAATTAGGTAAAGGATCTTGAGCTTCGTATAGCAACGTTTTCGTCTTCATTGTGTCCAAATTTCGTATATAATTCAAGGAAAAGGCGCCCCGACGCAGCATGCAAACATGTAAATGTCAAGTTGAGTTGGATGAGCCGAATTTTGGGACGTTTCATGCGACCCTAAGGGAACAAATTCATGTCGACCTGACAATTTAACATTGTTTGGACGACTGAGTCGTCTTTAGATTAGTCGTTGGTACATCTACATGCACTAATATAACACTAATGTGTTGTGCCACTTAACGTCGAACTTCCGTCTCGGAATAATTTATCAAACTATTGCATCAACTTTGGGAAATTACAAGAAAATTAACGCGGATTTGCTACAAACTTTCCAAGGTGGCGCACATAAATATTACTAATAAATTACTTAAGTTTTTTTTCTGTTTTTATAAAGTTTCATGAGGAACTTTAATTGTGTTAAGCTGCAACGCTTAAATTAGTTCCCGACTTCTAGTTGGTGTAATTTAAACGGTCGAAACTAAGAAAAAAGTATTTGATCGCATCGGAACGTTTTCGCTGATGAGGTGTCTAACAAATTGAAGTGAAGAAAAAAGAAACTCTTCAAACAAAAAATCAGTTAATCAGTTTGGGGCTAGTTTTACTCCGGACTGTGCTGCTCGGAATTTTTAGATGGTGAAGGTGGTGCTTTAAGTCCTCTACTTTGATATAAAGTCGATAGTGGCGGCAATGCAGCTCCATTAACGGGACGTTATAAATTCTCAACAGTGATAGTGACATGCACATTCGCCCCCGTTTAATGCACCAATATAAACGTCATAACTCACCCTCGACCTGGGACTAATAAAGTAGCACACAGTCCTGTTTCAACTTTAACGATTGCATGCTAAAGACAACTACAACGTGCCTTACTCGAGATAAATTTGTTTCCGGACTTTACTGCAATTTTTATATGCATCCGCAAAGCTTCACTATTTTCTTTATCTGATGCTGTTTGTTCACAAACGACTACGATAAAAATGAACCCCACACGTGAATTTTACAAGTCCATTCGCTTGAAATTATTCGAGTAAAAGAATGCAAAGTTTCGCAAAAATGTCGGTGAAATTTAAAAATTTTTATTATTAAGGTCGAGCCTTGGTATTATTATAGATAGAAAAAGGGATAACATGCACATACCGGAAATATATGAAAATTCCCGTATTTTTCAGTCAGCTAGCTTGTTCTGTGTTAAATGAATCACATTATCAAATTACCAACTTTGTGCAATTAAACTTAAATTTCCTAACAAACAAGCTGTATAATTAGTTTGATGATATATCCAGAGAAGTTAATAGTATATGGTTAATAAATTTTATTTAATGCTAACTAGTTTGCCTGTTCTGGAAGTCTGCATCCAGTGATATGGAAAATTTTACGTTTTAACTAATTTTAAACAACTCTATTTAATCCACTCATCGTAAATTTGATTCTTTCTTTTCTCCAAAATATAACTTTTGAGAGTGGATCGAAAGCTGGTGAGCTTATCGCTTCGGTATGTATGTATATCCCATAAAACCGATCACAATAACCCGCCCACACCTGCAGGTCACATAAAATTCTTTCTCTACGAACTATCCATTGTATGTTGTTGCAAACAACAAATTTTTGCATAAAATTTTTTACCGCAGGAGGAACTGAATTGACGACTGAAACTGAAAATAATAGTTGGACATTTTAAAATACAACACAAAGGGGCAAATGGACGGAAATTTACGATAAAAATCAAATGGCTCGAATAAAGTAACTTTTAAATGCGTGTTAATGCGCGTGGTTTTTATTAGTCCAACATTAAATTTTTACCTGATTCATAATTGAAATTGAAACTTTTTGTTACTGGTATCGATTCCGTATTAAATGACGATGTATTTCTGCTCATATATAGCCGTTTCAACGATTTTTTATTCTCTTTTTTTCGGGATCATTATTGTCGATCCATCAAAAAACGCCCTTCAATTCCCCTATCTCTCAACAAGATGATCGTTCCCCACGGTCGTCGCTTCGTATTTATCGTAAGTTAAAACGATTTGGTCAAGGTGTCCCTTGCGGCTCACGTAGAAGACGGCAATTTGAAAGTCACCCGTTAAAACCATTCAATCTACATGTAGCAGCTCTCAAGTCTCCGATCTAAAATTAAAGGGGCCTCTGCGGAGTCGATGACAACATGCAAAGAGCCAAGACCTTTATCCGACCGCACGAAGGTCGCTTAACAAGGAGTCCGAACGTCGGTTGGGGCCAAATTAGAACTGCGGCCAAGGAGAGCGTAAGAAGGGTCTTGTGATATGAATTGACGTTTTCAATCGAACGAGACTTTGCGGAATCCTGACCAACTTTTCAGTGACACTCGTAATTATCCACGTGGATGCTTCGGTCACAAATAGAACTTGAAACATAAAAATATTTAAAATATACGTACAAACAGGTTTTAGTTTTTCTCATACAAGATGAGGCAAAGTACAGTACTATTTAGCAAATAGTTTAAGTAAAATTACAAAAGTCTGAAAATGACAAACACATGTAAGGTGGGGTTTAAATAAAAAAATTGAGTTTTTATTTAAAAAAAATGTATTGCTTTTTACTGTTACTTGGCGTTTTGCCGATTAGTTTGAGATGCAGGTCATGTAGGTAAATGGGATAATCTAATTCACATTTAAGTATGTTATCAAATTTAGAAGTGTCTTAAATGCAATTTATTTAAAATCTCAAATTTACCAAATGGGAAATACTCCGTCATTGCCCCACCATATAAATTATTCGCATCAAAATACATTAAATACTTGCTGTTTAAATTATTTCTTTTTATTATTTGCTTGTGCATTATAACATTATATACTGTAATAATAATATTTCTCACGAGAAAGTGCAAAAATTATCTAAAAACTCAAATTTATCAAATGGCAAATAATCCGACATTGCCCCACCGTATGAGTTATTTGCATTAATTTTTTTTTTATAATAATTTTATTTGTTTTTACAAATATATAACTCATAATATAGTAGTTTATAATATTCCTTGAATTTAAAAATTTTCTAGGAACTCAAATTTACAATTGACAAATATTCAGATACAGCATCAAAATACATCAAATACGCCACCTCTTTTTTTCTATATGTTTTTTTTTAACTTTGGAATCCTGATTAACTTTTTGGTGATTTTTGTAATTATTAATGTGGATGCTTGGATCGCATGTTAAAACATGAAAACGTTAGAAATATACGTACAAATAGGTTTTAGTTTTTCTCATGCAGGATGAGACGCGGAAATAATGTTATTAGCTCGAGTCTGCGATGAAACTTAGGACAGTACTATTTAAAATGGAGAATCATTTATTTAGAATTACAAAAGTTGAGAATTTTAAGGCAACATTTTAATGAAATTTGCTTGAAGCGTAGAAATTGCCAGCAGATATTCAACGCGCGGTTTCTGAGACGAAGGTTTTGTTCAAGTCAGAATAAAAATGGGGACACAGAATGAAACAATTTGTAAGGATTACAATCTAGCAAGGATATGGCACAAGCACAAGCACCTGATAATCACAAGGATCATTATAAAAAATTGCCGCTATTTGAAGATGGCAGCTGAGCTCTATTTTATTTTTGCTCGGTCAATTACATTACTCGAGATAATTATGGGGATTTTTTTAGTGATAACAATTCAATTACATAAGGTGGTCCACAATCGCCACATTTTGTCTTGGTTTTTCCGACACAGTTTAATTGAATTTGAAACACGTGAGGTAGCCAAAGGTGTTTTTTGCTAACTGTTCCATTCAGCACCACGCTCTGCCAGCTCAGACAAAAAAACTTTGCCAGCTTTTCACGTCGCTGTAGGTCAACACGGGTTGAATGTAATGAAATTAAGTTCGACATTTGTTTCAAAACGTTTCATTTAAAAGAGTTTTGTTTAAATTATACTCAATTGATTATTCTTTTGAATAAATACATTTTAAAAACTTAGATTTATGATTTTGGAATTGATCTTTTCCGGCCTTATTTTTCGTGAGATGAAATCATTATCAACAAAGGAGCTAGATTAAAGAGCGAAGATTCCGATTGTATGTATAGGGGGAAAATGATCAATCCATCGTCCTTTCTCGACAAAAGACTTTCAATAAAAAATACCCAGTGCAGCCGGCCGTAATTGCGAAATAATTAAACTGTCAGACAAATAAAGTGGAAAAAATAAGGCAGAATTTTTCATTCTCTGCTTCTTTTTTCTTCATAAATCCTCAATAATTTAAAAGGCTGAAATATATGTTAGAGATTCAGCTTTACTATTCTAATCTCAGCGAAACAATTCAATTCTGACTGAGTGACAGTCTAAAAACATCAATCACGTCGACTTTGTTTCGATTTCGCGTGCCATTTCTGCTCTTCTTTTCGCCCGTTTACACGCAACGGAAATTCTACCATCTTCAATATTTAAACGACAATAATTTTCGTGCAACTACACGTCATACCGTTTGAAATATTTATGATGTTTTGACGCTGTTTCTTCTAATAATTTAAGGGCGGTGATAAAATTATGGACGTAAAACTCTCAAATTACAGAGAAAAATAAAAATTTTAGTGTTTATGCAAATGGAACGTAAAGCGACGTTAGGGTTAATAATTGCTCATGTAAGTTGTAGTTTAAGTGCTTATTTTAAAGTAATTTATTGTGCCCTAAAACCGTTATAGTCGTCGACAAAGGCTCAGAGGAAATTTTAAGATCGTCTGGATGGCGAAATGAGACATGCTTCGTTTATCGTGCGAAACTTCGATAAAAGGTATCAAGATGTCCCTTTAAGTTATTTATAAACGCTAACAAATTTATAGAAAGTTTGTTTCACTCAGCGCTTGCAAATAAGGGAGATTTATGAAGAATTAACATCATTAAAATTATATCTAATTGGAGGTGAAGTTGATAGATGAACTGCTCAAGTGAATATGGTGAAAAATGCTGTTTTTTAATATATTTACCAACAAAAACACGAAAAAATCAAATATCTCACATAGCTTTAATTACTCCAACTTATTTTTTACTGGTCTTTGAAGTTAACGAGTAAAGCTGATCTTATAATCTAAGTTTTCAAACTACATCGTTATGAATCGCAACTCTGAGGTTCTGAATATATTAAAAATTGTTAAATTATCTTGCCGCGAAATGGGTTTTAATACATAACGCTTTTAACAACGTGTTCTGGAGCTGAAGAGGATAAACATTTAATAGAGTTTTAGTGTTTTCAGTTTGTTTTTTTTTAAATCGGTTTTAATGCATTTTGCATGTAAAAACCTAAAAAACTGAATTAAAAAAAATATGTATGAATATATTGGACTAGCGCAGAGACACTGACCGGGGACGTGGTGGGGCAGTGACACAAGGTCCCTGTTACTTAAATTTGAATCGATTAATATTTCTCGGATTTTCTCGAAGTTTATTGCTGTCCATAACTCAACACGTTGGCGTTTTGAGCCCGCAAGTGCGTCGTTATTTCTCCATATTCGTAAATAACTTCTCGACACGGTTGTTTCGCAGATTGGGACATTAAATCCGGCACATATCGGAGCCATAAAAGGCGGGCGATGATCATCTTTTATCCGAGGAGGACCGGTCCAAAACGGAACTCTCTTCCGGAATGCGCTACACTTTGTCTTTCGTCCATCTGAGATAGACTTTATAAATTGCCCTGCACCGACATTTGGCAAACAACCACATTCACACTGCCGCATATCCGGGATTTCGGCAGTGTACTTATCATTCTTTGAACGAAAAGAATTATGTTGTGAATAATGGCGACAAAATCAGAAGCCAAAAATTGAATATTGTGAAAGCAAAGTTTAACTTGTTCAAGAAATATCGACGTTCTCGGCTCCCACTTCTGCAGTAATTGAGCCAAACACAGGTATAACAATGTCTTGTAACATCGACTCAACTTAGGTGATTAATGAGTTTTTAAAAATTCAAATGTACCAAATGGCAAATATCCCGACATTGCCCCACCATATAAGCTATTTGCATCAAAATACATTAAGTACTTGCTACATAAATTTTGTATTATTTTCTCTATATTTTTATTTGCTTTTTTAAATATAATATAATATTAGTAAATAATATTTCTTGAATGCATTTTTTTTAAACTAAAACACTGCTGCATCATATAAATTATTCGCATGAAAATATATCAATTACGTTACCTCTTATTTTTTTCTGTAGGTTTTATGGACTTTGCGGGAATTCTGATCAACTTTTTGGTGATTCTTGAAATTACTCATGTGAATGCTTCGATTGCAACATAAAAATATTTAAAATATACCTACAAATAGGTTTTAGTTTTTCTTATGCAAATGGATATTGTGTGTGAATAGCAAAATTTAACTTGTTCAAGAAATAGCGACGTTTCCGACTTCCACTTCTGCAATAATTGAGTCAAACACAGGTATAATAATGTCTTGTGATATCGACTCAGCTTAGGTGATTAATGAGTTTTTAAAAATTCAAATCTACCAAATGGCAAATATCCCGATATTGCCCCACCATATAAGCTATTCGCATCAAAATACATTAAGTACTTGCTACCTAAATCTTGTATTATTTTTTCTATATTTCTATTTGCTTTTTTAAATATAATATAATATTAGTAAATAATAATCCTTGAATGCATTTTTTAAAACATTGTTGCATCATATAAATTATTTCCATCAAAAAATTTTTTTTCTGTAGGTTTTACAGACTTTGCGGAAATTCTGATCAACTTTTCTGTGTTTCTTGCAATTATTCATGTGGATGCTTCGATTGCAACATAAATATATTTAAAATATACGTACAAATAGGTTTTAGTTTTTCTCATGCAAAATGAGACACTGAACAAAATAGATATTGTGTGTGAATAGCAAAATTTAAATTGTTCAAGAAATAGCCACGTTTCCGACTTCCACTTCTGCAATAATTGAGTCAAACACAGGTATAATAATGTCTTGTGATATCGACTCAACTTGGGTGATTAATGACTTCCCATAAACTCTAATCGAACTGTGACGATTTTATTGTACGATTATAAATCACTACTTTTAGCATAATTCTTTTTGAAAATACAAAATGCGAAAATTATTTAGTTTGAGATTAATGATTGCTCATTCTTTTCTTTCTTATCATATTTCAAGCTCAACTCTGTTAAAATCTATAATGCATTAATGCAGTTCGGGTAGTGCAATCCAGGTTTATTAGCGGCGATTAGCGCCGTTAGTTATTATTTATTATCAGCCGGGGGCTCTCACCTACTTTGTTCGATAACATCCGACACTATCTTGCTCTTAAGTCTAACTTAAGGCAAGAAGTTCTTGCTGGAACGTGATGCAGATATTAACTCACTTATATGCGAATTTCACCAATATCCGACTTTACAGTCGAGATAAACGACCAAAACCAAGCTTAATTGTCCTCTAAATCCGAGCACAGTTGGTGCTAAACCGTTTAAAATTTGAGCGGAATTTGTCAGCCCTCATTTAATGCATTAATAATTAATTTGAGGTTGCATTTTTTCCTAATTCCTCTAGCAAATAGCTCGAATTTCGCTCAATCCTTGTCCAAAATCAACGTTCATGCCAAAGTCCTGGAATTGATGTCCTGAAGGATTTTCAGGATCTTGCGGCAAGCCCCACTGTCGCAGCTCGTTAGCGATACTCTCACAAACCGGTAAATTGGAATCGTTATTTCGGTCGCTACATTTCCACCAACTGATGTTTACAATTGTAAAAATTCACATCCAACGATTAAAAAGGCAAAGATTAAAGAATTGACGCCGTTGCTTTATTTTAATTATCAGATAACGAGACTGCAAATCTGTAATTATTTCTCGCTTAGATGATGAATTATACGCAAAACGGCAACATATTTTAATTTAATCAATTAGGGTTGAGATGTTTTTAACTTAATTTTTTTGTGTAGGAGTTCAAAACAAATTGAAAAGTCAGATAAAAGCTTCGTTCGAATTATTTTTAAAGGCTTAAATAACGTTCTAAACAATTTTACTAATACTATGAAATGTGCCAGACTTTAAAACATATTTAATGTGTTGCTGCCAGAAGTTTATGGAATCTTTAAACCGAGGGTGAGTTTGAAAACTTTTAATTTCTTTACTAATTTGGCATAATAATTTACTTCAAAACTTTTCTCGCGGTTCTTTATACATAAATATGAGGCACGGAACAAAAATTTAGCAAATCAAAAAAAAAAACAATTAATTATCTATGAAAAAAGTCGGACTGTTCATTTATATGCAAGAGACTGCGTTTCTAGCAAATATTTATTAGAAACGTTCTCTTTGTCTGTTAGCGCTTGAGATTTTCCAATTGAGCGACCAGCCACGAGACCGGCATTGTAAAACTTTTCTCTTTGATTTTGTTTTCTTATTCTCTATAGGACAGTAAGAAATATCGCCTCAAATCACATATTTCTGTGACTAAAATTAAGAATAATAAATAGCGTTGAGATGCGGGTAATAAATTGGCCGGTTATTTAGCAAAATTTCCTCTTCTTGGAACATGTACTATTAAACGGAAATTATAAATTTCGAACCCTACCGGGGTGCCAAGGTAAAAGGATATGGCGAGGTGGGGGCAGACCCTTCATTAATTAGTCGTAACTCCATTATCCTAGTCATAATCCGGGTTTGGACGGGAATCTGGTAGAAACAGACCAAGTTTTTCAACGTGATTAATAAAAAATGCATTGCTTTAGTGTTTATGATGGATGAGAAGTGATTAATAAAATATCAATTTTGTACAAGAATATTGAATTAATAACTGAGTTTAATTAACACTTATTTTTTTTTTAATTTTGTTTACTATTTACGCTTCGCAACAGAGACAATCACAAAATGATTTGACTTTATGTGACTGAAACGACGTTTCAGCAACGAAAATTAAAAGTTATACGTCTAGACATTGCTCGATCAATTTGAACTAATCGTCATCCGTTTCAGAGAGGCTTTATTAAATGCAATGCAAAAGTTAGTAGTTATTGTATCAATTATTTAAAAAGGTTGACTAAAAATAGCTTTCTTAATGCTGATCTCTGTAGGGAAATTAAGCTAATTGTGTAATGTTGATTAATAAAGTGTTCGATTTTATTTTCTGAACCAAGTTACTAATTTAAAATGTGTTTGATACACACACAAAACCATTAATTTTAAAATTGTTTGTTTGATCTGCGTGATACGTTAACATTACTAGACATTAAAGGGTAAAACAGGTCCATTATGCAAATTTGCGTTATGTATTATAAATGTACCGTTAAACATTAATTTCACGTTTATGTAAATTTTAAATTTAACACTAAACCAAGTTGCTGATATGCAGGGTGTTTCATTAAAGAACTCGTCAAGAAAAACAACTTTTCTATTTTCAACTTTGTCAAAAACACGTTATTTCTAATTTAAAAAAAAATGACTTGATGCTGAAAATTCGTTTTAATACGTTATTTACATTCATTCATAAGAAAAAAACCATGGAACGTAAACTGGGTAAAGACAATACTTGCCAATATAAAAATTGTTCAAAATGTTTTTTGTTGGCAACTGACTAAACTAAGGCCTGTAAACACCTGATATTTTTGTGTGCACAAAATTATCACTTTGTTGTGCATAAAAACTATTACGGTTTTTTTTTGAAAATATGTTGGTGTTAGTTTACTGTTTTTCAGTTAGTAATTTTGTAAAGGAGAGAGAGAGAACTTTGGTGTTATTAATATTAAATTACTAGGCAGTTCCTCAAAATCAGTTTTGTAAGGGTGGAATAACTCCGGCTAAGTGATTGTTGATTATAATTAAAGTTGTTAGGTACGTACGTCAGTTATGCAAATTTATTTAAGCTTGCTTTATCGGATTTCGTTGAATATACGCAGTGGTTCAGAATGTTTATTAATAGTGCAAAGCTGCTTTATTTGCTGTTAAATAAGTTTGATCTTGGGGCAAAACTCACTTTAGATTTGAGATATTTTTTCAAGTTAAATGATTTGAATAGAGTCGAAGCATATTTCGTTATCTTTAAATAAACGCTATGAAAATTTTATTTTCCGTTACCTTTCCTTGCACCGAACGACGAAATTGAATTTATAAAAGTGTACGAGAAAGGGATGATAAGCTTACAAGTTGACTATCGAACTCGAGAAAACAAATTTCCTTAAGATGTACTTTCGGAAACGTGTGCAGTCGGAATAGCTTTGACAACTTCTGGGCAAAGATTTCGAAATTAAACTAGTTTTAATATAAAACTAGTCGTGGAAGTTTTTCCGCGCTTTCGGCCACCTGAAAACCTCCCTCATGCTTCGCTTAATAATAAATTTTCTTTGAATTCGCCGGCGACAATGACAGAGAACCGCAGCGAGAGCGACGAGCTGGTGATTAACCCCAATCTATCAGTTCACGGGGATGAAGCCCGACAATAAATCTGGATTTTTTGCCAGTTTCAAGCGTGCATAATTCTGTTTTCTCCGATTGTGATTATTTTTCGTTAAGCTTTGATTTCGACCGACTAACAACGAATTTGTTTTTTGCTTTGTTTAATTAAACCTCGTCCCTTCCAATTAACGATTCAGTGTGGGGGCGCAATTAAAACAAGAACTTCGTGTCTCTTATATTGGATTCTTGAGATTTTCAGGAGAAATGTTTTACGTGGAAAAGTTTATGAGCGTACTCGCGCCTACATTTATAAATATTTTATGCATCATAAAGAACGTGCGTTATGGTTTATAAAAGATTACTTAATTTTTGAGAATTTATACAACCAATAGATGCAAAACTGAAAAACTTTTCATGGGGCGTAAAATTTTAACTATTGTTGTGGGACACGACGTTTTATTTTCATGTAATAAACTAGATGAATCGGCGTCTGGAGTTTCAAACTCGATTAAAGTCTTTGTCAAAATGATGTAGACTTGATTGAGCATAAAGACTTCATTATCTTTGGTAATTAAATTCACAACTCTAGTTAAAATCAAAGGAAAATATTGGAAAAAATTGTATGTGTACCTTTTTGTGTGCAAATTAAAGAAAAACTGAAACATTGTTATATTATTTTAATTTTTGTATTTTAAACACACATTGCAAAAAATCCATTACTCGTAAAAAGTAAATTCGACAAAACAAACAATAACAACCACAAAAAACAGTGGCCAATTATCTTTATGTGAAATAATTTTTTCCAAAATCTGAAAAAACAATGGATTTGAAAAAATATCATGTTTGTTTCAGTTTAAAAAAATTTTACCTAATTTAAAAATTGCTTCAAGCATTCAGCAATTTGCAAAAAAACAGCGTGTCTTAATTACACTTGTGCGTAATAAGTTAATAACAAAAACATAAAATAAAGTATGCAAATAACACGTAATAAACTTATTTTAGGTTTAATCACTTTTAATTTGTGTTTTTGTACTTTTTTGTTAATTAGACTTTTTAATGCTGTTTACATTTAATTAAAACGTCTGTACTTTGAAAGCTTTTTAAATCAATTATTTACAAATGTTTTTATTTTTCATCATAAAATGCTGTACGGGTTGATTTGTTTATTTAAGGATGCGTCAAGAGTGCTCATCAACTTAGTTATTAACAGTTAAACATCACATATTAACAATTTTTATTAATCTTTAATATTTTTTCAATAAAATACACAATATAAAGATATGAAAATGTAATATTTATTCTCGCGGCATTGCCATTAATTATGCTTAGGTGACTTGTATGTTTCCCTTTTTTAAACATTTCATTTTAATTAAAATAAACTCAAATAGTGTGTTTTTATTTTCGCTTATTTACTCACAAAGTTAAATAAATTTATTGAAATGAATTTCAGTTTTTTCTCTATTTTTGGGCTAAATAAACTAGTATTTTTGCGGATTGAAACATTGAGGCAATAAATTTCAAGTATAAACGACCCTCTGACCTGCTCTCAAGCGCGAGCCGTGTCGGTTTGTCTCTTTACACATTCCAGTTCTCGACGTTCTGTCACTGCGACGAGGACGTGTTGATGAAATAATAAATCGTAGTCGTTTTGATTCAATTATTTAATTGTGTTTAAAACATGCCGTAAATGTAAACGTAGCGGAACAACTCCATCCGAGAAGAAAATAAGTTTCAACGGGGAAAAATAACGCTCTCACTTCTAACTTTGGACATAAAATTTAACAGCAGTCTACGGACACCGAACATTTATATGACGTATACTGTGGCTCCTTCTCTGTTCGACGGCATCTGGAAATTTTATATAGGAGATAATATTTGAAATCGCTCTTTTTGGTCTGTTGCATTCGAATGGAGACTTTAGAAAGGAAGCGGATATTAAAAATTTAACGACGAGAGCCCTTAACTGATTCTTTCGCTCTTCAAGGGTTAAACGAGACTAATTTCAAATCGTGAAACTTCTTATTAGATAAAAGAACTCAATTATTTTGTGTACCGAGGATTGGAGATCAGCACATTTTGTGCTGAATGTTGGAGCTAACATATACCGTCAAGGGAGCACCTGGAGTCAAACTAAGGGGGAAAAAAGTTGTTCGGGAGTTCAATCCGGGACTACATTGATCCAATATAGGTGGGAATATTGCCTCCTACGTACTGGCGAGGTTTTGTCGCCGAATTGTAAAAATATGTCTTTGGGGAACCAAGAGAACACTCAATTTTAAATATTGGATATCTCTGCACAAATACAGCGAATCCTGGCTTCCAGAACAAATGTTTATTTCTCTAATTTATTTTCTAATCCGTTTTTGTGTTTTCATATTTCAAAAATTATTTAGATAAGAGAATTCAGAAAATTGAGTTTTCATCAAACATACCAAAGCCAAACATAACACCGCGTGAAGAAAATCGCGTTTTTTGCATTTTTTTGATTGTGCGTTTACAATTATTAATCACAATATAATTTCCAATTAAAACTAGCGAGATAATTTTGTACTCGAGATTAAATTTTGAAAGCCTATGCATATTTTGTTGGTGATGAAGTTTGGTTATACGTGATTTATTTGATTCGATTATCAGTATGTAATGAGCTGAGAGTTATTGGAAATGATTGTCTACCGTTTTGTTTTGTTTGTTTAGAAAGAGTTAACATTGTCGGTTGTCTAGTATTTTATTCCGGACAGCTGTTTTATCTCGTAATGAATTTATTGGCAATTTGCTGCGACAGTAGCACAATAAAAAACGGTATAAGTGTTTAAATTTAACGCAATAGACTGTCGGTCGGTTATAAGCGTAAAGCGTGATAAATATCTATTTTATTTATTTGTTGTGTCGAAAGAAGAAGCGAGCAACAAAAGGAAATCATATCAAAATCGAGAGAACTTATAGGAACAGTTCGAGTCAATATTTCAATGTTCACTTGTGGGAGAACGAATTGAAAAGAATGATTAACGGTTGTTCGCTACGGCGGCAATTCGAA
The DNA here is from genome assembly GCF_015345945.1 of Tribolium madens. Lineage (NCBI taxonomy): Eukaryota > Metazoa > Arthropoda > Insecta > Coleoptera > Tenebrionidae > Tribolium > Tribolium madens. The sequence continues at coordinate 4,267,016 of NW_025400975.1, forward strand.
CTGATGATAAATGACAGAATTTCATTTCTTGAAAGCGCACTATTAAGTTGCCGATCTTTAATAAACATTGCGACGGTGCGGTCGGAGAAAAACCTTGATTAAAAGGAAGAATTCGTCTTTCGTGGCTTCTGCAAGTGACATGCGATGAAAAGTCTGACTGCACAAAGGAACAGTTTTGGTGGAGGCGCCGGGAGAATTTGAAACTCTAAAACGTCACACAATTCGCACTCAACTGTTGTTATTTTTTCAGCCGCAAAATAAAAATTTAAAAATTTTAAAACTCTATCATATCATCTGCATGTGCTCGGAAAACTTTTACGACGAAATAAACCCGCGGAACATATTTTTCCGAGCGTGAATGACAACATACATGTCCCGCAAGTACCAAACCCGTTTACGCAAACGATGATAATGCTTGCGCTCAACTGAACCGTGTCTGAAATAGACAAGACATGTGAGGTGGGTTTTCAATAAAAAACTTGAATTTTTATGAAAAAAAAATGTATTGCAATATCATGTACGTAATGGGAAATCACACTTAAATATGTAATTAATGTGACGTATATAATATTTTTTGAATGCAAAAATTTTCTAAGAACTCAATAGCAAATACTCTGCCATTGCCCTTCCATACGAATTATTTGCGTCAAAATACATTAAGTTTTTGCTATCTAAAACTGGTATAATTTTTTTAGGTATTTATTATTTGATTTTAATAATAGTAATAATAATAATAATAATATCTTTATTGCCCAACAGATTTCTCCAATTACAGGACAACACAAACAAAATTAATACAATTAATTGTATAGAAAAAAAATTGAAAATAATCAAATAATACAGAGTAAAGCAGAAAATAAACAGTAATAAAAAAACTAAAATAAAATATAATAAAAAAGAAATGATGCTTTTAGAAAATCCTAAATATACCCTTACATAAAAATAAAATAATATAGTACAGGGTGTTCCGTTTTTATTGTTACAAATTTAAACAGATGATAAGATATTCAATTCTAAGGCAAAAATTTCCTATAAAAATGTATCGAAAAATGCTTGGTAAGGGAGCTACACTCCTTGAAAGGGGGTAATAGGTTTTTTCTAATATTTCAGAAACCATTTAAGATAAAATTACAAAATTTGGTACAGATGATAATCTTTATACACCTAAACGAATTCAAACATCAAATGTCGAAATTTCTAATCAGGGGCGTCCGAAACTGGTGGGGTTTAGGGTAAAAAAATACCCTACCTATTTTGGCTTTACTTTCTTTAGTTATGCATTGACCAAAATGGTGGTCACTTTGAAGAGCTCCTTTAGATTTAGGCAAATTCATTTAATTAATGTTATTATTGTTACTGTAATGTAATATTAATTAGTTGAGGTTGATTAAAAAATATGAATTTCTTGCTTTTATTATTCTGTAAATTCTGATTTATTTGAATGTTGTATTGGTGTGTAGCATAAATTTTAAATTAATTTTATTCAAAAACAATCAGTCGTATCGACACAAGAGAGACTTTTCTGTGATAAACTATCGAACTTAATATTTTGTTGCTGAAAGTATCGAGAAACTAAAGCCAAAATAAATAGGGTATTTTTTTACCTTAAGCTCCCCCAGTTTCGTACGCCCCTGATTAAAAATTTCGACATTTGATGTTTGAATTCGTTTAGGTGTATAAAGATTATCATCTGTATCAAATTTTGTAATTTTATTTTAAATGGTTTCTGAAATATTAGCAAAAACATTTTAGCCCCCTTACAGGGGGTGTAGCTCCCTTACCAAGCATTTTTCGATGCATGTTTATAGGAAACTTTTGTCTTAGAATTGAATGTCCTATCACCTGTTTAAATTTGTAACAATAAAAACGGAACACTCTGTATACTTGTTACATATGATTAACAAATTGTAATTTAGCTCTATTAATTAACTTGGCTAAATTGTCAGCAAAAATACATGATATAATAAATAGTATATAATATTTCTTGAATGCAAGAGTTTTTTAAGAATTCAAACTAACCAAATGACAAATACTCCGACATTGCCCCACCATATAAATTATTTGCGACAAATACAGTAAGTACTTTCTGTCTAAATCTTTATATTTTTTTATATATATTTATTATTTGCTTTTGCATATCTGTTTGAACACTGTAATACGCCATCTCTTATTTCTCTTTTTATGTTTTTATACGATTTGTTGTCTCGGTCATCAGACTCTCAATCTGATATTCTGACGATCCATTAACGAAGCTGTTGTTAAAAGCAGACATTTTTTATGCCATTGTCCGCATGTGGATTTTATGGAACAATTTACGGTTATTGGAAACCGAAAGTTTGCTGCAATAAATCGAAATTGAGGCCCCTTGATACAGTTTCGCTTCCGAATCGTAAACACAACGGAATGTATGCTTGGACACGTGCGCCGCTGGCGACCGTCGTTAACCGTACACGAAGATACATTTAAAAAGAGGAGAAAAAAGAGATAGTACAGTCCGCTGGAGGTGTCACATGTAATGGAGTACAAAGCTAAAAAAGGGATTTATTTGTATGTGTCTCAGTCTCAGTGATGAATCTATTTTTGTGGCAACGATAAAAACTGATAATGGAAAAATATACAGGCATTTATGGCATTCGTTTTAGTAATGAGGGGTAAGAACCCTTTGTCAGCACTACGAGCAAATAAATCGAAACCTAACAACTGTTGAAATTATATAATTGAATAATTGAAGACGAGTCTATTGTTTCCAGGAGCTAACAAGTATAAATTACGGTCATTAGCAACTATCTTAGTTAAGTTTTAACAATCAGTACTATAAATTTCATATAAACAAGTTGAACGAAATTGAAAATATTGCTTTTGTATACCGGAACCCTCATCTAATTGGAGTGATTCTTTAGACCGAAATCACGTCTGCTATCTGCAAAATCAAATAGAATAACAACACTGATTACTCCCATTGTACCGTCCAGATATTTTTAGTTGAGAAAATCTTATTTGAAAGTGCTCAAGTTTGCTGTTAGTTGGGATAATCAATTTGTATAACAAAGGAGCTCTTCAACAGCCGAGTAAGAACAAAAACACGGGTAATTCTGGCACCACCGCCACCGATAAACTTTATTGAACCGGGAAAAAGTAACATCGTTAGGTGGTTCATTTTCCGATCAATCTCTAGCGGCTGTTTTCGCGGGGAAATTAACTTTGACTCTAGTTATAGGTGGGTATGTTAGCGCTGCGCTTTGTACACGCTACAATACGGAATTTAATCGGGACTTGGCTTTGTCACACAGGAATTGCTGTTAACTAGCCAATATTGTTCAACGGAGTGTTCATGATTACTTGTACACGGAAATTTTCGGATTAGAAAAGTAATCAAAAACGAGATTTTTACCAGTTTCTTCCAGAAAAGTGTTTTGGCGCTTAGGAAAATGTTTACATTGGATTAGCAAGTCTTTACATTGGTGTAGTGTGTGTTCGAATTACTAAAAGGATTTTGTGTTATGTCGGCATCAACTGTCAAAGTGGATTGACCGCACTTTGACGGCAGGTGTAATAATATCCAGTCGCTAAAACGTGTCAGCTTGATAAATTCCGCAACGGACCCAATCAGTTTCCTCTAATAAAGTTAATTTAACTGACATCGTTGATATTATAGTAGATTTCAAAAGCGAATAGTAAATTAAGCCGCTTCATGTTCGAGACAGTTGCGCCAATACAAAGTCATAGTTTCAAGGCACAACTAAAGTGTCAAACTGTAGACTTTGAACAGAAATTTAAATTAATTTGAGTGGTTTCCGGAATATTTCCGACAAATGCCAGATATTGTTACAAAGGACTTTTAACTTCAGGAAATTGCTCGATGCAAATGTATGTTAAATCACTTGACATAATTTCAGGTGAATTTGGTATTTTAACATGAATATTATCTGCGAATCGATATGATTTGTGCAATGTTAAACAAACAAATGAGTCAAAATATATTTAACAAACTTGATTTGCACTCTCTAAGATAAATTTCTTGTACTCACTAATGTAAATTTATTTAACTTAAAAATATAATACATTTTTAAATTAATTCCTATTGCAGTTGGTTGTGCTCTTGCATAATCATTTTGTTTCAGTATTTTTTGTTTGTTTTACATACACTCCTATCAAGTTAAATTAAAACTGAATTAGATGGATGTAGAAAAACAACTCGAGTAAACACTAAACTAACAAGACATTTTGAATTATCTCGATTTCATCAACACTTCTTCAACTAATGGAAATAAACACAACTTTTTTATTTTTTAAATGAAATACTTGTTTTATTTCTCTTCTAAGAATTATTTGAGTGTTATACTCGATAAAAATTACGGTGTAATAAAAGTGAACAAATTTGGATATGAACACTAACATAACTAAAATTGTGTATACCTTAATAGAAAAAAATACTTTGAAATAATTTTTTGTTGTGTGTATTGTACGTAAATTGAGCTATTAAATGCTAAAGGGTTATTGTTTTATTTAAAAAATTATAAATAAAAAATAGCACCGGCGCCAAGGGAATTAAAATGGAATCGATCCAGTTTTGGGTTGATTAAAATTAATCGCAGTAATGCGTCCTTAGTTAAGGCCGTCAGGAGGTTTATTATTTATTATTGTTATTATTTCGCACGGATTATATTTCACGGATAAATTTCGGCGTTATTTTTCCACAACCATTTGACACAATGGGAAAATATTGACGACGGTGGAAGCCAGTTAACGGAACTAAATATAAATCAGAGTAATAAATTATCATCTATAGCACACGGTCAGTTTGTGAAAATCCATTATGTTTATAATATCTAGCACTATTTTGTATTAATGAAATTGTTGGATGAGGAGTGTGGGGTGAAATGTGGATAACCACGCTCACAACAGTAAATAACTATTACATTTCAATTCAATCATAACCGGAGTACAGCAATTCGGTTATATATGGTCGGAACACGTAACTATTATTTTATTGCAAATTGTAATCTAGAATCAAAGAATGATATTTTTCTTATAGGTACATTTATAAATTTTTTTTGAATTTAATTTTTTAATTTGATATTAATTGTCCTGCAAATTTGTCATGAAATAAAAATCAACTAAAACGATGAAATTTTTTTAACAAACGGCCGTGAATTATTTTAAAGTAGTAAAGCAAAATGTGTAAAGTGTTATTCTTGCATTTTTTGATGTGGCATTGGTGTTTTTAACAAATTGTGTGTGGCGGCTTCCCGTAACGTATCTAAAATGCAATTTTTTGCACACTAACCGGTGAGTTGTAAAGTGTTGTTTAAGACTCAATATAAAAGAATTTTGAGAAAAAAAAGTTTTGTGGTATATTAATTTCTAGTCGTATCTAGGGAATAAACAATACCTAGAAGGAAATGTTATTTTTTACGTTTCAATGATTTAGAATGAGGCTTTAGAAACTAGACAAATAATTTTACACACAGCTTAAGACAAAATTTGGGAAAGCTTAGGGGATTAAAAGTTGTCGGATTTGGAATCCTCCTTTTACAAAGGAAAATTTTTATATAATTGAATAAAAATACTCAAGTTTGCTAAAGTAGGACATTGGGGGATTGTAATGCCAGAGGAGCGTTCAGGACGTGAGAAGCACAATCTTTTACGATAAAGACAAAAGTTTCTTTGCGATAAATTGACCGAAATGTAAATTGTTTATCACTCATTATATCATTTTAAAAACTTGAAAGAAACAGAACATGTTATCTGTTTAATAAACAAGTTACATTTCTTTTGTTTTGTTTATTTGAAAACCCTCTTGGTTTATCTAATTGTAATTTTCTTTTGTTTCAGAATGAACATGACTTATAACGAAGCTAAAAATGAAACATTTTTACAAATATCTCCGGTGAAAGTAGACGACGAAGCGACTTACAAATGCGAAATAACATATCTTGAAGTGGTGGAAAACTGCGACGTTATTCAAATCGTTAAACTAATGACATTAGGTAAGTGCAGATGTACGCTTTAATTTTTTAATTTAGTTAATTGTTTAGATGTGTGAGACTTTTCAGCGTAATTTACAGTTCAGGAATTAACTTGTTTTTACATTTTAAGCTAGACAGTTTCAAATTTATGATTGTTTACTTCCGAAAAAATGTAGGAAAATTTCAAGAATTAATACAAGTAATTTCAGTGATTTTTTCAACCGTCAAGTTTGTGTGTTATAAAATGTTTCGCAGTTTATCATAAGCGTTGCGCGTTGTTAATATATCTCGTTTACAACTGAAAAAATAATGCCACACATCACCGAACAGCACTGAAAAATCGAAGTTTAAAAAAAAATCTTCATGTAAATGTCCGCGTCGGTGCTGTGGGAATTGACATCCATTTCAGTGAGGTCAAACGACCGGTTATTGTGGAATATCTTCAATAAATTCGTAAGTCTGGCACTTAAGTTCTTCAGAGGCCGTGTGTTACTCAAAGGAACCAAAGTTGTGACAGCCGTTTGATTTCTTACCGGAATCGCAACCGATACACGACTCAGACGTCTTAGTTTATGGTATTTTTCGCACCATTTATCGATATCTAGACACCGGCGATATGTTAGAGGCTTCCTGGGGGCAGAGGAGGGCTAGTTGAGGCGAATTTAAAAGGCTGCGCGGTCCTATCATTGTGGCGATATCTCGAAATGATTTATGTTGGCGTGGTGTTGCTGTAATAAATCGCGCTGGATTTTACATTGGGTCGTTGCGGTGTTGAACGCTTTCCAGGGGGAAAACCGGATCGCTGATTTATTTGGTCCACCGTGGATATGAACGAATGAAATGTTATGCTTCAAGCAAAAAACGACTGCTAGATGATTATTGGAAATCCTAATCTAACTGAGAAGAAGACTTTTTAAAAGCTGCACTGTACTATTAAAGAAATGTTCTGATTTCCTGTAAATTTGTCATAAAACAATGAAAATTCGATAACAAACGGTCGTAAATTATTTAAAATTAGTAAAGTGAAATGTGTAAAGTGTAATTATTGCATTTTTTATGTACTATTGGTGTTTTTAACAAATTGCGTGTGTCGGCTTGCCGCCGCGAGCAGTGTCGAGACCCTCCATTGACGCATTGCATCTAGAATGCAGTTTTCTGCACACTATCCGACTCAAGAACCCCATATAAAAGAATTTTGAGAAAAAAAAGTTTGTGACTGACCATTACTATATCGAGTAAGAAAAATAAATCTTATGATACTATTATCATAGTAATAACCATGTGTAGAATAAAGTTGTACTACTTCCATCAAGTACCTGTAAAAGAAAAAAACTTACTTATTCACATTTTCCTCCCTCTGTAGTTGTTTATCCAGTTTAATTGCAAAAGCGCCACTAATGAACCAAATGCACTCTTCAATAAATACGCTCTGGACAGTTTTTCACACATAGTTGACAAATAATTGTCAGTGACGTTTTTCTCTCGCTTTTCCGCTTCTCTTATGACAAAACAGTGCAGTTTTTTTTATTCGATAATAGGTTTATATTTCAATTGACAATTGACACACGTGTATTTTTCATAAAATTATACAGTTTTTGTTACATGAAACATCTCAGAAATCTCACGATTTGATGGCAGTTTAGACTTGTAGCAATTTTTTTCTAAAAGTTCCGGTGGAAAAAGTGGTTTCTGAAATCCACCTCTTGCACATTTCTCTTCTGTAAGCTTCTTCTTGCGATTGGTGGTCTGGCACTGCTCGTGGGATTAATAAATCTTCCGATCAAAGGTTCAATACGTTGAAGGATTTGCTACGATTTTACAATGTTGTTTTATTATTTTGAAAGCATTACTTTGTGTACCTGTGCCATGTTTTGAAGAAAGTTTATTGCTGATGTAAAACTAGATCCTAATCTTTGAGCACCTTGTGACCAGTTTGTTAATGTATTTACAATGTTTCTTATTACATTTTCAATGGTGTTTATTGTTGCTTGTTGTGTTCTGTTTTGTGCTGTTATTATGTGAAATGACACTACCAATAGAATTAATATCTACAAGAATTTAATATAAATTTGTTTAAATAATAAAACAATTAACTTAACGAATTTTGACATGGTATTACCACCTTACCGAAAATACCAACTTGAACCAACTAAACTCTTTAGGTTTTAAGCATAAATGCTTTGTAACTTATCGTAACGTAACAAATTTATAGCTCTGAACTTATCTTTTGCAAATTGACAGAAATTTATCACAATTCCAAGTAATTATTTTTCAAAATTGACCTCACAAAATGAATTTTTATCGCTAAGACGTTTTGTCTAAGTGTTGTTATTTTTATTTACATAAATTACATTGCATGTAAAAAATTGGAAAATTATAACATTTTAACTTAATACAGTGTAGGTTAGGAAATGGCCACTTACCAACTTAAACTGTCATATTTTTCAAATTTGAAAAATTTTTTATTGACTTTTTGTTGTTTAAGAGAAGACTGATTGTGAATAAAATAGTATATAAAAGTTGGTCGTTGTTGCTTGATTGTACCTTGGCTTATTTTGCTTTGGTAATGAAGCACTTCTCACCTTGGTATGTAATCTACTATTTATTAAAGAAGTGTATTTTTTAAGTGTATTTAATTTTATTTGTAAATTGTCAAATTCTTGTAATTTTGTAAAAAAAGAGAAACATTTTTGTGATCAAATGTAGGTATTTTAATTTTAATTTTTCCACAAAAGTTTTTCGTCGCTTGTTATAAAATATTTTATATTTTCAAGTTCTAGTTATTAGGTGACAAAAAATTGCCAGTGATAATAACTTGTCAAATAGCAATTTTTTTTCAGACTGTAATCCATGTGAAATTATTCAACTCATGTCATAAATTAATAATAAATAAAATTTAAATAAATAAATGTAACAAACGAAATTGTCACATAAATTTAGAAAAGTTAAATAAACTCATTTATGTTATTACGTAATTAGGAAAGTATGTTTCATTGGTGATATTTTTATAGTAAGGGAGATCAGATATAATAAAAATAAAAGATATTGTAGACCGACATTTATTTTAAATACACTAATTTTTTGTGTACACTACAAGGGCAGTTTCTAATCTTGATTAATTAGTTTCTTACGAAAAAGCAGTGTACTTCTTTGCTCTCTGTTTCCAAAACTGTCATCTTGAGGAATTTCTCTTTTTGATCTTGTCGCTAGCGAACGGAAGGGAAAAAATAAACGTCCAGCTATTCTGAAAGCGTTCACAACCATCCTCTTAAAAACAAAACTATATTAAAGTTGAGTAATTGTGTTTTCCTACGATCCTAACAGAAAGTAAGTTTTTCCACCTCCAGGGAAGTAAAAATTGTACGTAAAAAGGTTTGAAGCAAATCTGGGATATGAAAAGAAATTATTAGTTTTGAAGTTTTCTCTGCTGGATCGTAGGAAAAACTATGTGTTTTACACTAAAGGAAAAAAAGATACACTTTCCTTTCTTGTGGACAAATAATTATTATTTACCTCTAAATTTGAATTAATATAGTTTGTCACATTTGAGATGTATCTTCCAAAATTCTCTGTGTTTAAAGTCAGATACGTCATCATGCGTGAAATATCTCTTTGTATGGTTTCTGCGGCATTGCAAGCAATTTGGAGCCCGCTGGGGGTTTGGGCGTCAAGATTTTGAATCAACACTACAGCCACTACAACCTATAAACACAACTTTATTGATGTTTAATCAAGTTTTTAATTATATTACAATCTTTAGCATTTTGTCTCAATGATGGCTAAATAAGTAGTGAAGAGCACACATCGGTTTATTTATTACCGTTCTACTTTTTTTTAATTTATAATGAAATCATAAATTTATGACAAAAAACGTGTTTTGTGGACACCTGTCGCGCCTCACACAATTTATTTGCAATGGATTATCTTAAACAACCTCGCCTCTAGTTGCTAATTACAAAAGTTGATAAAAAATTTCAGAATTTGATTTATTGAAGGACTGATTGCACTATTTTCTTTGTTCGGTTATAAAGTTTCAAAAATGTGGCCATCCCGTATTCCCATTGTACATCTCTCTAAATCTCGCGAGGCAGTTTATCGCCGTGGTGGCCGCGTCGTGCTTCTTATTCCTAAAGAGATGAATAATTCACGAACAATGATTTCAAAGTCATCTAGCGTCTGTGGTATTAGAACGTCTTCGTCTATTACCGAGATTGCGTTTCTCGATGGCCACTGTTAATAATTCAGTGGGGTTCCTGTCGCAGTTGGTGGCAGATGACGGCGTGATTCTGGGTCCTGTTCCACAAAGCTATATCCTCCCGGAGCGGAACCAGCGACCGGAATCCATCGATACTCTGTGATGTATTAACAGGATGCAAAGCGAGTTGTGTGCAATGGACGCAATTTTATTTATCACGCTGCATTTATTAAACACAAAATTGACCTGAATGTTTCAATGATGGTTATTGTAATACTGCAGTTTTATGTGAAAACGCTCGTAAACTATGCCGCGGTCATTAAAACAGACATTCGACAACTCATGCATTTTCATTCGAGGAGTGTGTTTCGTGGTTTCTTGGAATTTACCACTTTCGTCGATGAAACAATGAGTTATTGCTATAGAGAACGAAACGTAAACTTGATTCCGGAACGGAGTAAAAGGAACAGTAAACTCGCAAACAACCCGAGTTTATATCATAGACAAAGTGTCAATGGGAAAAGTTTCATATTTACTTTTATTGGCGCAATTTGCGGAAAATTCCAAAAAAATTATTAAATATAATTACGAAAACAATTCCGTTTCTCAGGATTTGCAATTTTAAATTTAAAATTAATAATATTACCTACCTGTTTGTTTGTTCTTCATTTTACTTTTATTAATGTCATAACTGGAATCCAAGCCTGGAGGTATTTTCTGTTTTGTTGAAGGGATTTATCTTTTTTTAATTTTGGAACGTAAGCTGTTTTACCAAAATGATATACAAATATGTGCTGAAGCATCTTGTTGATGCAAACATGCATCATATTCACCTGACTTTGGTACAATATTTTATAATACAATATGCAAGTCTATCGTTGATCTAACATTCTTATTTTCTGTTTTATGTAAATAAATCACAAGATTATATTGTGTTGAAGCATGTGTTGGCACTGGTGCACTTTATTGATTTGCTGTATCAGCAGTAAAGCTTAGAATTAATCATTTTTGTATCATATTTTTCGTGTTTTATCTTAAATGTATTACAGCGCTGACATATCTCAATTGAAGTGGCTTACAATCCCATTTCTTTGTTACAGAATTAATCTTTTAATAATTTTCCACTAGGATCTTGCTATATTTTTCGATTACCTCTACGAAATATAATTGATAAATGGTTCATTTCTCACTTTCTTCTTAGAAAAAAAAGGGAACAAACTAAACGCTAAGTAAAAACACTAAACGCTTGGTAAAGAAAATAAAGTTTTATTATAAAAAAACTAATACTAAACAAAAGTAAATTTAAAAAAATATTGTTGTCATTGCTGGGAATGGCGAAAACAAGCTTTTTTAACTCAAAAAATGATGTGTTTTTATTGCAGTAACAATATAAAAAATGTATACATTCTAATTATTGTACATAGTTGTTTAGTATTAAAATATCACTAAACTTGATAATGATAATTATCAATAATAAATTATATTCTTGTGCAGGAATTATACAGAGTGTTCCAGCGAGTTGAAAAAGTCCATTAGTAACCTTTAAATGGTAAAATTAAAAAAAAATGTATAGGACATTGATAGATACCAATCTAGTGCATCACCTAAAATTATTTTCAACCATACAACCATACAGCATTTCCCAAAAATAAGTTACGATACAAACTTGTGCTTTTTAAATGAAACACCGTATGTTTCTTCGCATTTTTGGATGTAGACTTTTAAAACAATGTTTTTACGCTAAACTTTTATTAGTCGATCTTGCTTAGTTTTAGAAATAAGACGTTTTTTTGATAAAAACATGCACTTTTCAAAAATTTTTAACACAAAAACTAAGACAACTAAAACTAATTTTTTCTTACTTCTGCAAAAAAGAAAGTACAGAATTCATAACTGCAGCAATTTTTTTAGTGTTTTGCATTTGTAAAGATTAATAAATTAAGAAGTTTGTTAACAGTAAAATAACTTAAAAAAATTAAATGGAACACCTTATTTTTTATTTTTGCATCTAATACATTGATAAATTGTGTATCTAAAAAAAAAACTTTTAATGTCTAAAATTGATGAATGAAAAAATATTTAGCATTGTTGATACTATGGCAATCATAGTAATTCCACCACGGATCACTTATCCGCTGATTTATCCAGAGATTGTAAAAGTCGTTATAAATACTGAAATTCAAATTATTTTATTGTAAAAATAAAGAATAATGGATTCAGTTTAACACAAATGTGATTATTAAGTGATATTTAATGCATCTCTTGTGCAACTGTGCACTTTTTGGCTACTGAAACAATAGTATTTTTTTTAATGTTTAACGTTTAATATCATTTTAGTTATTGATTATAAACACCTAAAAGTAAATAATTTTAGAAAGACAATTTAATAATCTTTCTAATGCAAACACAATAAATAGGGTGCTCCATTAATTTTTTTAAGTTATTAAACTTTTATCAAATGCCTTCATTTTTTTATCTTTGCAAATGCAACACACTAATTCTGATAGCTTGTACCTTCTTCTTTGCGGTAGTAAAAAATATTTCTAGATGTCTTAGTTTTTGTATAATAAGTTTTTAAAAAGTGCATGTTTTCGTCAAGAAAAAACGTCTTATATTTAAAACTAAGCAAGATCGACTAATAAAAGTTTAGTTTGAAAACATTGTCATAAAAATGTACATCCAAAAACGCTAAGAAACATATGGTGTTTCATTTAAAAAAACATAAATTTGTATTGTAACTTATTCTTGAGACACGCTGTATAGTTGAAAATAATTTTAGGCGATGGACTAGATTAGTATGTATCAATGTTATATAATTTTAAATTTTACCATTTAAAAGTCACTAATACACTTTTTCAACTCGCTGGGACACTCTGTATGTAGATATTGGATTGTCCAATGAGTGGTTTTGAGTGCTTAATGCCTTAAAAGATAAAAATTCGTTTTACTTTTTTATAACAAATTTTATTTAAATACTCGTACTTAGCGTTTATATACGTACTCAACATTTAGATTATTTTAGCATATCAGTATTATTTACTTAGTGCTTTATTACTAGCCAAAAAAACACACAAAAATAGAAACAGAACGTCTGACTAATTTGTGGATAGTCGTGATTTATGTTAATTGATGGGTTGAAGCCTTAGTGCCTAGTCTGCCTAAATAATTAAGCCCGTCCGTTCCGGTACAGAGGTAAATATTCGATTGGGTAAATATTTGATCAATGTTTGGTGAAACCGTAAAGCTTTGGTTGCTCATGTTCTGAAGCCCATTATCTCTCTCCTTCAATAAATAAATAAATTATCAAGTACGGGTTAACACTCATTGGTTTTAAATGTGATTTCCATTTTATTATTCACCAATTAAAATTTAGGTACGTAAATGGTCAAAATCAGGGTTTTATTTTTGTGGATTTTGCCTTTTTGGCGGCTCTAATCATATATTTCCGTCACCTGTCTTGCGACAAACTTATCGAATTCCCTCAGTAAACACTTCTCTCGTCTAACACGCCATCATTCAATTTCTTGTGACGCAGCTGCGCGATGACTTGATAAGATGACGGATGGAGTAAGGTCGCGGTCGGTGGTCCAGCCTTGCGACGTCAATTAATCAGCGTCGCGACGCAGACCGACGACATTAAGCGACAGGGTTGTAACCTTTGCAGTGCAAGAAACCAAGCTGTCTTACTAATAGACCTGCTGACACATTTATCAATACGTCTGGCGGCCACGGCGAAACACTTTCAGTCCATTAAGTGTTGCGAAGACAAAAGTTGAAGTAATGGAAGGACTTGTGTCAGAAAGCGTTTGAGATGATGTTATGAAGGCAATTTTACGAGAAATGGAACGAACAAAAATGATTTAAATGGAAATCGAAAAGACATTAAAAGTTTAGCTATTCATTGCCCTTGGGTAAATATTTTCTTAAAAGTTGGTGACTCAAGCAGTTACGATTTTATTCTCGCAGATAAATATTACCCCCGCGAGTTAAATAAACTCAACCTAAACAAACTGTGTTACCCAATCATGTGCGGTTTAGGCGGTGGTCGTCATTCTTTCTACCAAACACCGCTAATGTCTTCATCAGAGCAAGTACAGGTGTTTCGTTTCTCAGTTAAATTTACCTAATTTACTACAAATTACAAGCGTAGCGTTGTTTCGCTCCAAATAATTAAACATTAACCAAACACAATTTCGCTACGTCTGGAGGACCTTCCATAAAATTGTCGAATGGTTCGTTCGAGAAGTGCTCTCCAACTGCATTTGCCTCATATACACATTTTAGTTTGCGGTTAATACAAGACCATCATAAAGCACGAAATGTATATATACCTAGCAGTGGAGAGGGTAAGAGAGGGAGTCGTACTCGGCGTAATTTGAAACAGAATTTTACGCTGCACTAAGAGGGCTTTTGTATTTGCCACTCGAGTCCGGAGGATTTGCAGATTGCCGTTTTATTATTTCATACATACAGAGTGCTCTTTTGCTATGAAAGTAAATACAGATTGAGTCGCTGATGTACACTCGAGAGAAACATTGCGTGCTGCCAGGATTTAAAAAACACTTTTCGACAACACTGTTGCAATTGCATCAAACTGAAGACCAATCTACAAACTGCTAATTTAATCACTCTGTACAATAACACGTAATATGTCTGTGATACGGTGCGTTAATGTGTATGATCACTGACGGTCCAGTTGCGGAGCAGCGAAACATGAATTATCCCTCGTGTAAATGTGATTATTGCAATATCGATCTCTTTGGAAAAAACTGAATTAATACTAAATTACCAATTCGACAACATTTGGACATTCTAAGTTAATACGATATTCACATTTCTTTATAAGAAAGAACTATGGAACGTGGACAGCGTATCAAAAATTTGATTGCTACATTTTAGGGTCAATTTTAGTCGGTCGTGATATTTTTTTTGTGTACAAATTTTTTTAACATTTAATGCCAATTATTTTTATTGATATTTTTACTTCCACCTAACAAAGACAATCATGGGGAGGAAAATGCAAAAAAAATTGGATACGGAATTTGTTTGCTTTTCAAATTGATTTCTCATAACGAAACCCGAGTTACAAAACACAAAAGGTATTCCCATAAAGCGGTGGCTAAACGTCATCATGAATAGTGCGATCTCCCACTCCTCAGCCACTCACGCAACCACTATCTTCATTCTCACTTATTCCACCAATCACACGTCGCCCTTTCCCACCACCAATTTAACTCATCTATAAATTCCGCTGTTTCTTCAAGTTCCGGTAGTTATCGTTTTGCCTCTAGTATCGTTTTAACCCAAAAAGACCCAAATCTTAACATTTTTCGCATAGTGTATATTAAGAAGAGTAATTAATTTCAGGCTCAAAACACAAAACTGTAAAAAAAATTGATTACTGCATTAAGGTCAATTTTAGTAGGTCAATACTTGCCGTTATAGAAATTACTAAAAATGTTGTCCTTTATTAGGATTATTTTTTTTGTGCACAATTTTTCTTTCCTACGACCATATACGAAACTAGATCATAACGCACAATTACATATACGCGAAAATTGGCAATGTCGATCGAGGTCAAAAACCTGTGTGATTTGTTTTCGCGCTGTGTGTTAGAAATCTAACGCACAATTCACACTCGAATGTTTCGTTTTTTTTTTATTCAACGTATGTTTTTTGTATCCATTATAAAAAATAAATCGTTATTCAACATATTTTTGTATCCATTATAAAAAATGAAGCGTTATGAAAAAAAAAATATGTTCGTAAGAAAAAAATTATTTATGGTCGTAGGAAAAATAGTGTACAAAACTTGCAAGAAAGTGTCTAACGCACTCGCGGGGTTGACTGTACTCGGTTAACACCTCGTGCACAATTTTCCCGCTTGTGCGTTTTTTATCACTTTCCGTGCAAATAATTTTAATTGATATTTTTACTTCTACCTAACAAAGACAATTATAGGGAGGAAAATGCAAAAATAAATTGGATACGGAATTTGTTTGGTTTTCAAATTGATTTCTCATAACAAAACCCAAAACACAAAAGGTATTTCCATAAAGCAGTGGCTAAACATCATCATGAATAGTACGATCTTCAACTCCTCAGCCACTTACGCAACCACTATCCCCATCCCCACCTATTCCACCAATCACAGATCGCCCTTTCCCACCACCAATTTAACTCATCTATAAACTCCGCTGTTTCTTCGAATTCCGGTAGTATCGTTTTGCCTCTGGTATTGTTTTAACTTAAAAAGACCTATATTTCAATCGAGAACATTTTTCACGTAGTGTATATTTGGAGAAGCAATTAATTTCACGCTCAAAACACAAAACTGTTTGTCTCTTTTAATTGCAATAAAATAATTTCCGCTTTAAAAAAATCCATTAATACAAATTAACCTTTCTGCAAAGTTGCATCTAGTTAAAATTTCACAGGGGATGAATTTGCTGGATTTTTTCCAGTATTTATGTCTACAAACAGTGGCCGTTCCGCTATAATTCCGTCCAGACAGACAGGGGGACGTTTCGTTTTCAATTAAATCGCTCCGCGAAAGTGGTATATGAGAGAGAGAAGGAAACTCGCATCAGCATAAACTCGAGGAAAGTTTTTATCCGAACAAATGCGACATCGCTGTTTAAGGACTTAATAAACGAAACTGTGTAATCTGCGTCGGTGCCGTCGTTGCATTCTAATGCACTTCATGGGGGAAACAATCTCACACTAAATGAACTAAACTGCTTAATTCTCAGTGATTGTGGCTTACATTTTTTGTTAATTAATCTTACTTGTTATTTATCTTCGTTTGTGTCACATTCGCGGAAACTCATATGGCAGAATTCTTGCAGAGAGTTGCTTATTCAATTCAATTTTCATGAATAAAACTCGTGTTAAGTGCCGAATCGTAGAATGCCACTAATTGGCTACGAACCAAGGGAAAATTTCAGCTCTCCCGGCATGATCTCGTCACCCCTCATCCAAATTAAATAAATAAGAGCAACGTACAAATAGGGTTGTTGTAATCTTTTCCAACTTGGTGTAATTGGTCGATGGAATTTGCACGCATCATGCAGATAAACGCTCGAAATTGTATTGATAATTTATGGCATAATTTCCAAAAGGAAATGCCATTGCATAACATTATGTTCGATCGATTGGAAATGCAATAGCGGAGACAACCTTTGATCGTTAACTCTGACGATGCTACTAGACCAGTTTAGACACCACTCATTAGCTACTAATTAGGGTGTATCACGACGTAGATCGCTAACTCTGGCAGATAGTGTGTTTGTTTGCAATTACCATTGCAAATTTGGTCGAGTTGCAGGCGAAGATGCACTTAAAACATGCTAAATTATTCGATAGCGATTTGATAACACACCTGCCATTAGAACAATTAAGAGGCTTGTAGTGTAATTGCTTAAGGACACAAAAGTGCTGCTGAAGCACTCGAAAACATTAAAATAATGAATCGATTAAAAAAACACAAACCATATTCAGGCTTTAGAGAACCGCAGTGAAATAACAAAATCTGGTCTTGGTTCTTAAAGCTAGAGCCGACTGTACTGTGCACTTAACCCTACAAGCTCCATTCTAGCGGTATAAATGGATCCCGGAAAACAACATATGCATTGCATTAGCCCTTCACACAACCTGATTGCAGACGACACACTATCCTCGCTCTTTCCTCTCTAGAATGATCTTGCGAATATGCAAGGTGTACACTTTCTCGCGAAGATTGGTGCAGGGAATTTATCTGACACGTTTGGGAATTCTAATGAAATTTTTAATATTATCTAGGACTACATTTTTATCTGGAAAAGGGAAAAAACAGCTATGTTTTTTGTTGTTTTTGTAATTTTATGCAAATTGTGTAATTATTTTAAAATTTATTGATTTTGACTTTGAAATATGAAAATTTTAATCCAATTCCAACAAGGAAAAAGCTGACGCATTATTGCTTTGTTTTCATTTGGGTACTTTATTCCCATGGGAATAAAATAAGTGAACTACCTGTTATTACTCTAGAATTTGTTGAATTGAATCTTTTAGGTAATTTTTAAGAAACAAACTCTTTATATTTTGACTATTTTGCACAATCTATTTGAGATTTCACAAATTTATCAATTGCTAAGCGCATAATTACTTTTTGTTCAATATTTACCATTTCGTGCAAATCTGTTTTAAAACTTTGTGTAGTTGCTTTACTATAATGTGCTTACTCCAATAATATTCAAGACTTTTTGAGTTATTTGTAATAGTCACTTGTGTTACAAGGGACGAAAGTATATCTTGTCCTCCTACAGGTGGAAGTTACGATAGAGGAAAAGACACTTTTCTCCAGTGTCATACATAGAATTTTTTCCGATTCAGTAAGAAAAGCTTTAAAACTAACAATTTCTGTTGGTATTCTAGTTTTTCTATAAAATCTAGCAGCATGTTTAAGAGAGGTAAAATTTTTATCATCCTTAGAGGTAATTAACCACTTTTTTTTCTAAAATTATCGAAACATATTTTACTAATTTAAATACGATCATTTTATTCAAAATTGGTTATTTTTTTACTTTTTAGCGTCATTGTTTGAATATACTATGCGTGAATTCTACTAAAATTATAAAAGTTATACACAAAAAGAGTATGTTCATTAGGAACATCGTAATAATTAATAATTACATCTTTTGTTGACTGTTAATGTCAATATTAATGAATGATTTTGTCTAAAAAAAAGATGAATTTATGGACGTTATAATTTAATAAATAAAATAGACATGTATAAGTAAAAATTACAAAACAAAAATTTCGGCTAATAAGGCGGACTCTGAGAAGGTGCCCCGAATGCTAGCAGCATTTCCACGTTATTAATATATTCTTTTTATTAATGCACCATTTTGTGGGGCTTTAAGTCTTAAAAAACGCTTTACAATTCATTACCTACCTATTTTAAGTCAACGAGTATACATAAATTGCACCGTATTACCGAATTTTTACCGTTTTTCTTGCATTTAATTTGAATTGAAGAAGTCAAAAATAGTGCTATAAAAAATTAAATTGGCCTTGACTTGGTGTTAATTTTATATTTTGCTACCGGAATAATAGAGTTTGTTAATGGGTAATTAATAATCTCAACTATTAAAGGCACTCACTAACACTCGTTTATGCTTTAAACAGTATTGATTATTAATTGTCTTCATTAACAAATTATTTTATTAAGTAACTATTATTGTATTTTGGGACTATAAACTTATTTCTAAACACCCAAAGTTTTTTATAATATACAAAATAGGCAATCTTGATTTTTACACCAAATTCGTCGGAAATACTAAATTTTTATTTGAGAGAAACAAAACGCAATCCAAAATGCAATAAAACGTTATTATGGCTTTCAGGAAATTAAAAGCTCTTCTAACGTTGGGCTTTAAACATTCCGATATGTTTTTCGTACATGTAACTAATTTATTTTATTGCACAGAAAATAAACATTTTTTCTTTTTTTAACTAAACATATATGGTACAAACAAAAACTCATGAAAAAATTCCCAAAACTCCAATGCTATTTTTTATTCTAATAATTTTGTATTAGAAAACGTGGAGAAAAAATCTGTACAAGTCTTTTTACAATGTTTGCTGTACACAATTACAAAAAATATTTTTAGGCGTACATTAATTGTGTTAATGATAAAACTCCCTCGGGGCATTAACAAATTCCATTAAGTCCATTTATGTCATTGTGCGCTTAGGCAAGAAAATTAAAGGAAAAAAGAATGACAAGTGAAAGAAAATGTTTTACAAAATGAGAAAATGGTTAAGTGAAATACAACTCATAAGTGTAGTAACTACTTCAGTTTAAATAGTAGTATTTGTTTTTACTACATTGTCACAAAGTCGGGAGAATATTTTAGTTGCCACTTTATGATTTAGTAAGTGCATATAATACTTTCAAGGGTTGCAATTGCAGTCGGTGTAATTAAAGTGCTCGTATGCAGGGGGTGGAATGCTTTCAATAAAATTTCAGCGACCGTGAAAAGCGTCGTTGGCGTTCTCTTCAACTACCGGATAATGATGCATAGTTTATTAGTGACAAGAGTATATTAACAATGAAGCTAACAAACTGGAATAAATGACTATAATAATGTGGATTGTCAAAAAGGAGAAATTCTTCATCAAAGTTGGGTTATGGAAGTTGTTCAGTTTTACAAGATCGGTTTTTACGATAGGAACTGATTAGATTTCGTTCTGGGTTGTTCGTCTATAAATTTTCATTTAACGAGCCGCCACTTGGAGTACAAAACGTTGGTGTGCCCGTACAATTCTTATTCTAAAATTTAACGTCGTCCTTAAAGCGTCCAATAAATTTTTGCATGGCCTCGCTCGTAAAACATTTTATATCAGCAATTCACTATTAGTTACACGAAAAAATTTATTACAGTTTTTGGTCCATATTTTTATGGAACTATATAAAATTCGCTTATGTGGCTTAAGTGACAAAAATTTATGCAAAGACGGGATGAAAAACGGCACGACGGATCCAAAGACATCCATAAATCACCAGAGCGTTAGAAATATAAAATGACTAATGAAAAATATACGGCGCTGAAAAACAACAGGATTTCAGGGATTCGAAATGGAGACGGCTTTTTGCAATCACACAATTTTTACAAAAATTACAAGTGTCGAATTTGCTATTAATAATTTTCTGTGATCGATCCCTAAACATCCCAAGTGGAAAACAGGAAATATCGCATTTCTCAAGGCGCTCCTAACGAGGTCAAGCACTCGGCAAATTCTCGTGTTGTTTCCCTTGATTTCCAGTATTCTTCACTTTGTCCTAATTGCGCGCGAGCCTAGGGCCAAGGTCTCATTTACTTCAAGATTCTCTTTCATATTTCGACGAATTTCGTATCAGGTTGTGGGTGACGTTAATGAATTTCGTGAGTGCTGAAGATGGAGCCGCTTTACCTTATCTCATCTACTTTTGATAAGTTTCAATTGGAAATAGATGATGAAATGGAACTAATCCGTTTAAAAGCACACATCCATTTAAGTTAGTTTAAGTCTAATAGGCACTGCTGATATATTGGGATTATTTAATTAAATTTGGCGACGTATGAAAATGGAGTTTTGCTCTGTTCAATTTCGCACACGATAGGCTTGTCTTGGCTCCGGTTTCGAGATTAAGCCCGCACCAAAGCGACAATATTTTAAATAAAAAAGTTTGATTAAAGGGGAATACAAATGACTCAAAATTTTATTAATAAGGATTCACTTACAAAAACGATGTCAGAGTGTTTTTTAGTTTAGAATAAAATATGTTGCAGTAAAAAGATCACATAATTTCATATACGTCTACTCAAGAAGAATCTTGTAATATATTGCTTTCTAACTCAGCTGGAACATGTTGTGTATGTCACCTGAAAAAGTGTCATTTTTGTAATTTTTCTTTGTGAGATTTAAGGGGAACTCGACCGTTTGGAGGTATAGGAAAAATCAATGTTAAATTTGCTCCCAAATAACTCAAAAACGTATCAATATTTTTAATTTCTGCTTTCACTGTGTGAAAGAGAATATTTTTCTACGTGGGATAAAAGAGACAAATTTCTAATTTTTGGGAAGAATCTAGGAAAGATGCGCACAGTAAATGTACTGAAAAAAACGCACAAGAAAAAAAGCGCACCCGGAAAAAAACGCACGTTTAAAATTTACTTTGTAAATTCTACATCAAATTTTATAAAACATTGTGAATTAATTTTTTTTTGCATTTTGCTTTAAAAAGCCTCTAGATCCAAGATATGACTTTGAAACTGAAGAGAAGTAAACACTTCAATCGATTAAATTCGTAAACGTAGAACTCAAAATGTAGGATATCCGCTTTTATGGAGTTTTTAAACATGAATGAAATATCACAATTTGAAATTCCAAGATAAAATTGTAACGTACCTAAATGAAAAATAAATAATAGTTTATGCTGCGCTTTTTTTCTTGTGAGCCTTTTTTCTTGTGCGCTTTTTTCTTAGTGCGCTTTTTTCTGTGCGCTTATTTCCGGTGCGCTTATTTCCGGTGCGCTTATTTCCTGTTCCGGTTAGCACTTTTTTTGATAAAAGTGATTTGAAAATACGAAAGGGAAATGCGTCTACGTATAAATAGCTATTTATGTATCAAGTACGCAAAATAAGGTTTTAAGGGAAGAATCGTAATTAATGGCGAGGCGACGTAGGAGCCGAATCTTTAATGAGAAGAGTCACCCAAAACCTTTTGCGTACGTGGTGGATACAAGATTTTTTTGTTAAAGCTTCCAAAACACGAATTCACATATCTTATTATTAAAAAAAATTTCGCTACCATATCATAGTAACCAATTTAATTTTTTAGTCCGCAAAAACTGTTTTTGGGGACTGAGTACGCAAAATAACCATTTTATTGAGTCCGGAAAAGACTCATTTTTGGAGCGTATACAAAAAAAATTTTTTAGATGTATTTAAGGAAAATCTAAAAATTCAGGTTAGGTAAGTTTCCAAGTCAGACAAAAAATTTGCAAATTACATAATGTGAAGTGTAGAAAGAGACGAGCGGCAAAGCCGCAATCCCCATATAAATTTAGATAAAATTATTACGTTGAATTCTACTCGGGGATGAAATCCCCGATAATTTTAACAAAACATTTGCGAATCCGACAGAATTTAATTTCAGTTTCTAGTCTTATTACATATTAAAATATTACAGGTTGTGCATAATAAGAGTATTCTTTTGGTAAATGTGAAGCAATAAGTTATTTTTATTATTATAACCATTTTATTTTAATTCGTGCTACGTGGATCTTTTTCATTTATAGAAATTGTTAGTATATTATTTAACAAAATATCTTAATTTTTCAAAATATGAAATGTTTCCCTTTTTGTTTTGTTCTACAAATTATGTTTGAAAGAGAAGTAAATAATACAACTTAGTTTATGTAGTTTTATTAATGGTGGTTAATGTCATTACTTGGTTTTGCGTCCTCTTACCCCAACCCCAAAATTTACAATAATTTTTTGGTCGAAATCCCCTTAAAACTGGTTTGATAATCGGTTAAAATAACTTATTAGAGAGGCGTAACAATTTCTTTAAGATAAGTTTGGTTTATGTGGGAGGCTGAAGGCGCATTGAGTGCCATAAATCTAATATTCGTGGGGCTTCGAACGGATCGCGGTATAACTTTAAAGTAAATTTGCTTTTCCGAGATCAAGTTAGATTAAAGATTTATTATCGGCGATAGCTTGAAACAACAATTTACCATTTCCATTTGATTTCTTATTGCCGCTACTAAAACTCGAAATGAAGTCCATCTATTGAGTTGGCGAAACTTTTATAACAAAAGTCGTGCCAAAACTTTCACGCTTAAAAATAATTCGGCACAATTAGAGCAGCTCGTTTAGACCGAAAATTTATATCTCGAAGAAAATTTTAATTAAATTTCAGGTACGCCGGAGACGCTTATCTAGCCGATTTATCTACAACGTGTATTTTTACGATGTTGTAAAAAAGGCAAAGAATAAGAAGACAGAGGTACATTACACCGACTGATAAAAGTCATATTTTATTGCGACTGGCGGCTCGATATGCACTTTGGGGTGGAAATCTCGACGACAGGGTGTCGCAAACCGGAAGAAAAATACTACTTTATTATACAAGTAAAGAAAAGTTATTCGAGTGCGTAGCACTTAAATAAAAAATTTGATGTTCCAATTAAGTTGCTTTTCTTAATTTGATATCAATGGTCATATAAATTTGTCATGAGATAAAAAGCAACTAAAACGATACAAGTTCGATAACAAAGTGTAATTACACAGGGCGACAAAAAAAAAGTGACATGACAACTTGACAAATTTTATATCATTTTGTTTGTCTCAGTGAGACAAATCAAATGCTCTAAAAAAAATTTCAAAAAGTCCACACACTTTGAACTAAATAATTTTTTTCTAATTTAAATGAATTTAAAATACTTTAACTTTAAAAAATCATTACTCAATAACTATTAGGCCGATTTCCTTCAAATAAAGACCATTCTAAAGGGATGGACTTGCTCTCAAAAACATTTGCTGAGAACATTTTCAAAAAAAAAGTTCAGAAAGCTAGAACAAAGTGAACAAGTTGGAATCTGAATGGAAAGTGATTTAAGTTGAAAAAGATTTGTTCTTATATTTAAAGCTACTGCTTTAAATTTCTAGATCCTTTTTGCTCAATGATCAGTGATCATTTTTAGAACAAAAAAACTCTTTATTTGCTTTAATTAGTACGCAGGTACTCTTCGTTTGTTTTAAGTAAACAAACAGTTTTTGTTTATTCTAATTAGAACAAAGAAGGTGCAATTGACCGTTTTTAAGCAAAAGAGTCTTAAAACAAATACTTTTATAAAAATGCAATTTTAAGTGAGATTAACATGCATTTCTCTTATATGGCGCAATACCTGAATAGCAGACTTTAACTTCAAAAAATCATATCTTGAAAACTACTCGGTATATTATTTTAAAAAATTGGATTCTTACTAATAAAAAGGTGCTCTACACGATGGTGACGAAAAAAAAAAACATTACTCGTAGGGTTTTTCTTAGGTTATTTCGATTTACTTCGAACTTCTTCGAACACTGTTCGAAGAAAAGTGTGCCAATATTCAATTTCAAATTGCATATCATTTTAAAGGGCAAGTTGATCCCTTTAGAATGGTCTTTATTTGAAGTGAAGAAAATCGGCCTAATAGTTATTGAGTAATGATTTTTTAAAGTTAAAGTATTTTAAAATCATTTAAATTTGAAAAAAAATTATTTAGTTCAAAGTGTGTGGACTTTTTGATTTTTTTTTAGTACATTTGATTTGTCTCACTGAGACGAACAAAATGATATAAAATTTGTCAAGTTGTCTCGACATGACTTTTTTTTTGCCGCCTTGTGTTATTGCATTTTTTATGTTTTGATGTTTTTAACAAATTGCGTGTGTAATGTCGCGCCGCCGCGAACAGTGACGAGACCCTCTATTGACGCATCGTATCTAAAATCCAGTTTAAGACTCAAGAGTCCTATACAAAAGAATTTTGGAAAAGAAAAAAAGTTTTGTAGTATGTATATATTGATATTTTCACTGTTAAGGTAACCATTATAAAAAAAAATGTTTTATTTCCACCGGTAACTTTTAATAAAAGCAGCATCAAAAGTTGGAGGGAAATGAAGACATCTTCTGTTGTACCAAATTAAGGGGATTTACTAGTAGGGGTGTACTTAACAGTGTTGTGAATTTATTATTGTAGTTTAAAATCCAAGACGAGTCTAGGTTGAAACTTCGAGCAAGTACTTAAGTGCATTTAAAGCACTTTGATACAGCAAGCACATGTAATTGCAATATTTGTCTTGATATAATTTGTTTAGAACAATACATTGAATTACTTTGTTGTGCAACACTCTAATTCTCAGAAAAAAAAATTCTTGCTAGTCAAGATTTAGTGTGCTTATTTTTTCTTGTTAACATGTTGGTTTCTGGAATGTCAAGCAGACGGCCACCGTAATTAATTACTCTCGAGTTTTTGAGTCTCTGCGAGAGAAAGCTCCTAATAGTGCTTTTAGTGGCGTAAATTTCGGACAGGTGAGTGAAGCGGTTGTGTATAGGAATTTAGCGACACCTTCGTAATTAAAGTTAGTAACCGTAAGCGGTCGTCTTCGTCACCCCTTCGGCTGGGTTTCGGGACCTGCACCGTCTTGGCACTGGAATTTAATTTCACACCACGGAAACGACATTCTCTGGACATGGACGAGGACGAAGCTTTCGGTAATACACGGAACAAGTCGGCTTTTAATAAATTATACGGATTCAAGTGTACGTAATCTAGGTGAAGCTACATCCGCTAAATATAATTTGCTAGTTGGGGGAAATTGTGTCGAGGAGAATGCAGAGATAATACCGCTGTGAATAATCACAGGAAAAAGGTTCTGGGTGGTAATTACACTACTTTTAACTCTTTAATGGTCAGAAACAAACAATTAAGAACCTAAATTTCCAAATTCAACTCGTCAAATTATCATCACAATGGTTTCGTTTCATTCATACATTGTTTTTTTTTAGTAGCCCAGTCAAATTAGACAAATCGGTAGAAAAAATTCCTAAAAAGTTGGAATTTTAATAATTTATAGTTACTTATTGTAAGAGTGTGTTAGGTAGAGTTTTATCCACGTAAAAATGTTTAACCGCGAGAACGTCAATTCGGGCGGTTAATTTTCTTAAGTGGATAAAATGCGACTAACACACGACTGCAATATAACGTTTTATCCACAATCACAGGCCCAAATTATTGCAAATTTAATTAAAAATTAAACTGACATTTAAACGTCACGCCAAATGTGCTTTCGGTTAAACGTAGTAAGCTGTTACGCGGTGCGCTGGTCACTAACAGTAGAATAAAGTTACTTTATTCCACTAGTGGATAAACTGGTACTTGATACGCATCTAAAGTGTGAAATAAAGTTTCTTTATAGAGTGATTGTGGATAAACGCTTTATTATATCAAAGTCCCGAAGGTGGGGGACGAGCTCGAGGTGGGGGAGGGGGTTAAACGTGTTTTTTTTTACTTTTTTGTTTAGATCTTGGAAACGATGACTCCTATCGGTTTTTACCTTCTTATCAAAATTAAAGCTTACACAAAATTTCTTACAGAAATGGTTTTTTGCCTTTTTGTTGTAGGACTTACCGTAAGCAAGTTTATAGGGCTGACAAGAAACACTATTTAATAAAATATGCTTGATTTGCAGAATTAGTCTTGTGATTTGAAAAAACTGACAGTAAATTGAATTTACTGGGTCCAGTACTTTATTAAAGGAGAGGGGAGTCACGAAAGTCCATGAATACGAACTCATTGTTTATGTAATTTATACAAAATTTTCTGTAAAAGTCTGTTTTTGCATCGAAATTTCCTACAAAAATGTTCGTATGTTTTTTTGTTGTAGGACTAATCGTAGGCTTCTGTAGTTTGGAGTCACATAAAATTGCATTAAAAAATCTTTG
This sequence comes from Tribolium madens, assembly GCF_015345945.1. NCBI lineage: Eukaryota > Metazoa > Arthropoda > Insecta > Coleoptera > Tenebrionidae > Tribolium > Tribolium madens. The sequence goes on from NW_025400975.1 coordinate 4,294,199, forward strand.
AAACACATTTTATTAGTATATGGTAAGTATTTATATGGAAATAGTGTGTGTAGAACGTTACCCAAATAAGCTGTGTTGCTTGAAGGGTGACTCGGATGTAAACATTTAAACGTAGATATGAATAAAAATTTTGGAAGAAAGAGAAAATCAATCTCTAAGAGGGTGAATTGAGGTGTAAGCGTTTAAACAAAGATATAAATATAAAATTTCTTAGAGGTGTAAAAGGGCATTAAAATCAGGTTTTTCGAAAATTAGTTTTTAAGGAATGATACGATGTACAAGGTATAAAGAAACATAAGCTAAATAAAAAAAAATATGATCCTTAGAGGGTGTAGAAGTGCACTTTTCAAATTTTAACGAAATAAAGTAGGGTGCAAAAAAACAAAATTAGAAACATGAAATTTAGAATGCTGAGGATGCAGAAGTGCACTAAGACGACACTTTATGAAAATCTACATTTAACGCGTGTGAAGGTTTGCAACGTGTTTTCGTTATTTCTTTAAAAATCGATTCTGTAGTTTCGAGTTGGTTTGAGTTTTTTGATGTTTTTTATCAGCCCTATAACTCGCTTACGTTTAATCTTACAACAAAAATGCAAAGAATTATTTTTGTAGAAAATTTTGTAAGCTTTAATTTTGATAGGAAAGTAAAAATTGATAGGAGTAATCGTTTCTGATATATAAGCAAAAAAACAAAAAAAACACTTTTAACCCCTCCCTTTTTTCAAGCTCGCTCCCCACCCTCGGGGACTTTTAATATACATGGTGCGCCAGAACTCGCGCCCCAGAGAAAATTTTCAAGTAAGGTAAGTAAGATACCAGGAACATAAGTAATTGTTTAAAAAATTCTATCTGTCAAAAAAATTTGACATTTATTTTTTGACATTTGACATTTTTTATGTCTATTTAATGATACTGATGATCTTGTATATGTTTTTTTACAATTATTTAGTAAGGGCACAAAAATTTTGCCAATAAAAGCCACAAATAACATTGAACAGAGTTACAATTTAGGATACAGCTTCCTTGTTTCCTCTTTTAATAGCCTATACCAAAAAAACTTGAAAAATTATTTTTCCAACAGAAATAAATAGAGTCAGAGTGCAAACTTTAAATCTTCATAACTTCAAAATTTTTATAGATAATTTTTTTTAACATTTTTTCCATGTTCCTGGTATCTTACCTTATATGGCATTTTTCCCTGGGTGCGCGAGTTTTGGCGCACTCTGTATGTTTACCCAAGTGTAAAGAAAGCGTTTAAAAAAACTCCAACTTTCTAGAATTTTTTTCCACCGATCGCCTTATTTTGATTGGGCTATTTTTTCAAAAAATAAATAGATTAAGCAAAAAACGTTTGGTTCTATCCTTTCATAGAAAAGAAAAAATGTTCAAGTAAAATATAAATTGAAGCGAGTTTACTACTCATGTTGCGCATCTAAATAATCAAAAAAAGAACTAAATCAGAGCAAAAAAATTAGGCCTATTGCAACTATTATGGTAGCCGTAGTTGTTTATTCATCTTGGAGGTCTATAGTAGCAGGTGAAAAAACGCCCCGTTATTCACTTTTACGGTCCTTGTACGTGATCCGGCTCTGTCATAACATAAAAAACATTTCATTTTGTTCCCGTGTTTGTGATGCGATTTAGTCTAGAGCCAGCGTAAAGTGCGTTCAGTAGCAAGGTAACACTAGATCTCTGAGTGCCTCAAGCGACATGTTTGGAAAAGACAGGTCATCGTGAGCTACTTATTCTCTCAATATATCTTTCCTCGTCATGTTTTGCACACACTCATTCTTCAGAACGCAGCATCGGTCAACAAAAACCTGTCGCACTTAGCCGACAAAGTACACTGCAAACAAATGGGGCTCAAAGTGGATGATCTGATTAGTTTGGCAGAGTGCCAATACAAGGACATGCTGTATTTTATTATTCTGGCGGAGCTTTTCGATGGCGGATATAAAAAATTGCTTTGAATTTCTTTAACTGGGCAATAAAAGTGTATTTCGCCAGTCTAGTTAATATTACTCTATAAATTTGGCTCGCTTTTTTGTTTTAACCGATAATTGACGAAACAATGCAACCGATCTGTTGGGATTGATTTCGTCATCTGAATGTTCATTTTGCATTGTTCGAGGAGCTTTCATTAAGTTGCGAGGACAATCGCTGCAAAAGCACATGTTAAGCGGGCCCGGAATTCGGTTTATTTAGTCCGAAATTTCACAACGGTTGACCTGCTTTCAGGAGGTATAAAAAGTTTCCATTTACAGTTTGATGCTTTTGTGAATGCGACGAATATGAAAACACGGATCTAGATGTTACCTGAATCTATTTTTGACAGTTAATTCTGAATTTCCCGAAACGTTATGTCAACTGCGTCGTCGAACTAAATACTGGAAAACCATTTTCGAATTTCAATAGGGATTCATTAAAAAGAGTAAACAGATTTGCAAACGCCACATTTATTTTTTTATAAGAGTTGCTCAGGAGGGACAACATTTCCATCATTTATTAATTATTTGGGTAACATGTTTGGACAAGCGAAAGCTCTCCAATGCCAGGGCCCGGTTTTCAGACGCTACTCGTTACACTGAATGACAGAAAAAAGGCTTTCATAATAGATTGATGATCCATAAAAATAAGCTTATATCCAAATTGGTATTCGTCGACAAACTCATTAAAGTTTAATGGAAAGGAAGCTTTCCGCAAACGTCTTCCACTTTGCAATAGTTTATCTACCAAAATTTATTCAGAAATATTAGAATATGCTTCAATGATTTTTCTATATATACAAGGTGTCCCAGCGAGTTGAAAAAGTCCATTAGTGAGTGACCTTGTGGTAAAATTTAAAGAATTATATACGACATTTATAGATACTAATCTAGTCTATCGCCTAAAATTATTTTCAACTATACACCGTGTCTCAAAAATAAGTTACAATACAAACTTGTGTTTTGTAAATGAAACACCATTTGTTTTTTAGCGTTTTTGGATGCAGATTTTTATGACAATGTTTTTAAGTAAAACGTAAAGATGCTTTTTAAAAATTTAATACACAAAACTAAGACATCTAGAAAAAAAATTTACTACTGCAAAGAAGAAGCTACAAGCTATAAGGTTGGAACATTTTTTTAGTGCGTTGCATTTGCAAAGATAAAAAAATGAAAGCATTTGTTAAAAGTTCAATAATTTAACAAAATTTAATGGATCAGCCTATTTCTTGTTTTTGCATTTAAGAGATTATTAAATTGTCTTTCTAATATTATTTATTTTTAGGTGTTTATAATTAATAACTAAAAAGATATTTAACGTTAAACATTAAACAAAATAATTACTATTGTTTCAGTAGCCCAAAAGTGCAACATTTGTGTTAAACTGAATCTATTATTCTTTATTTTTACAATAAAATAATTCGAATTTTAGTATTTTAACGACTTTTACAATCTCTGGATAAATCAACGGATAAGTGATCAGTGGTGGAATTACTATGTCAACAATGCTCAGATATTGATAGGCATTGTTGGTACAATTAATATTGACTGTTAAATATTTTTTCATTTATCAGTTCTAAACATTACAACTTTATTTTTTTAGATAGACAATTTATCAATCTATTCGATGCAAAAATAAAAAATAGGGTGTTCCATTTAAATTTTTAAAGTTATTTGTCTTTTAGCAAACTTCTTAATTTATTAATCTTTACAAATGCAAAACACTAAAAAATTGCTACAGCTTTAAATTCTGACTTTCATTTTTGCAGGAGTTAGAAAAAATTTGTTCTAGCTGACTTAGTTTTTGTGTAATAAATTTTAAAAAAGTGCATGTTTTTGTCAAAAAAACGTTTTATTTCTAAAACTAAGCAAAATCGACTAATAAAAGTTTAGCGTAAAAACATTGTTTTAAAAGGCTACTTCCAAAAATGACTAGAAACATACCGTGTTTCATTTAAAAAAACACAAGTTTGTATCGTAACTTATTTTTGGGACATGCTGTATGGTTGAAAATAATTTTAGATGATGCACTAGATTAGTATCTTATCAACAATTTTTTTTTAATTTCATCATTTAAAGGTCACTGATGAACTTTTTCAACTCGCTGAGACACTATATAACTTAATTTTTCACCAATATCTCTTCAAATTTCTGACCGATTTGCTCCTAATCGTTTAGTAATTTATTTCCTAATTTAAATAATATCTACTAATGAAAACCGAAGCAACAATTCAGATGATATAACGGGTAGGTAATTTTTTAAATTTGGCGATAAAGCTATTCATAAAAGTTTGATTGTGAACAAACCTTTGTATTGAGAATTAATAATCTGACATTTCACATTTCGCCGGGGATATTAAAAATTGTGGTCCGTTTACAACACTGCCAACTATGACGCCAAATTTAAATAAACACCCGTTAGAATTCCTGCTGGGCGCATAATTGGAATGGTCGCAAACGCCTTCACATAACGCTGAAATGAAGTCATCAAGTCTGCTTTGCTGTCTTTTAAGATCACCACTTTCATACACATACCCTTAGATTGAAGAGAAGATTTAATTAAAAATGTCGACGTAAAGGCGTTAATTTTATTCAGTGACACAACTGAAAATGTATGGCATTGTGAGTGATAAACTAAAAGAAACGATAAAAAAATAAAAATTTCAAACGAGAGAGCCTCGAGCTATCTGTTTTTATACAGAAAATAAAATTTGAAAAGACGTCGTTTTGTGCTTAATTTTGCTAACAAGATATTGCCATGTTAATGTAATTTTTTCTTTTTCTTTACTTGGGTCAAAAATTTGTTGGTTTGACGAACAAAATTGTGTTTGTTTGTGGTACAAAAGACTCAATTAAGTTACATGTTCAAATAATAAGAAATTTATCTGGGTAATATCTCACGTTCGGCGAATTTCATTATAATTTTGTGCCTTCGATAACACCTGTTTCGTGCCGATAATATGGTTTACAAGCCTGAACTTTAGATTTTAAGCTTCATTATAGACAAACATTAAGATTTATGATTGGCTTTGAATTGCCAATGATTTACAACTTGTAAGTGTTAAGTAAAATTTTGGTGGAGGCGCCGGGACACAATCAATCTTTCAAGTATTTTTTTACTTCACATTACTGATATTGAAACTGTCTCATCAAAATAAAATATAAACGTTAAGTTTTAGTTTTCACAAGCAAAAGTTAGCTACAATTAGCTAATTGCTATTGAAAGTTTTAAACTCAACCTTTGTTTGTTTCAGTCAAACCTTCTGATGTTGTTTTGACCTACAACGGAAAAGAAGTCAACGAATCATTGAGTCTGGAAGAAAAAATTGAGGGTGATGATGTGGTACTGACTTGTAAAGCACCTGGCGGAAAACCCATTCCCACAGTGTCATGGTACAATGGAACACAGCTTATGAATAGAGGTAAGTGAAGTCAAATAAAAATTTGAAAGCGGTGTAATAAACCAATTTCCGGTCGGAAAAACCGCAACTTTAAATCGTGTGTCCCCTGTTTTAAAAGGTTAGATCGAAGGGAGATAACTGTCAGTTGGTTTTATGGTCATGGTCTTCCCGATTTTCCTTCTTCTCGAGCCAAGTTCCTCCTTATTTACAGTTTCTATTTCGCCACAATCACATTTCGCCACATTCTAGCTGGATATACGATTTTAAGATTATCCTTAATGGCACGAGATACAGAATCTGTAATAATATTTCAGCACTGAAATAAACAAAAGCACTTTTCAGCGATTACGGTTTTGCAAGCGCTTTCATTAACGTCACACTCTTTTACTGTTTTTAATCCATTAATTTAATCATGCAACGCTACTAAAGCTACATTAACTACCTGCAATGTTAATCGGATTAGGAGAATTTTTTTATTCGTTTTAAACTTTTCTCTTGTCGACGGTCCTACCGAAAATTTTCTTCATTAAGTAAAACTTTCGTTTTTAGTTTTTGCTTCGACTCTTCACGTGTTTTAATTAGTTTTTCCTGTCAAAGTTTGGACAAATTTTAACAAATGCGCCAAGTTTCGGCTGCTTAATGAATCCAGTTTTCCAAATTTAGACACATCAATAAAAATAATAAGAAACAGCTCCAGTTTTAATTTCGGAGAGTTCGTTGAATAAAACAAATGTAAATGATCACAAAAGTGATCACTTTTATGACTAAGGCTCGGATTATACAGGGTGATTCTTAAATAGACCGACAGAATTTTATCCTTGGTAGCATCAAATGAGAACATGCTGGAAAAAATATTTAAAAAATTCTTTGTTTAAACGTTCTCCAAATAAAATTTATTAAAGTTATTTTCGAAGTAAAGCGTACGCCACTGATGTGTTAGCACAGGTAGTGGAAACCATGGTATTAACGTGATGAAAATGTACTTGATCATTGCAACAATTCATAAACGCCGTAACTGGCACGGATCAAGGGGGTTTTGCCCCTAAAAGGTATAAAAGTAAAAAGGGTACAGTTTGTCTCCATTTATCCTTAGGAAGCTGTGATAAAATTTTGTCGGTCTATTTAAGAATCAT
>NW_025400975.1:4301234-4342378 GCF_015345945.1 Tribolium madens
TAAAACTAAATAACAAAATAACAAAAATTTCGAAAAATTTTATTTTTGATAAAACGTCATATTTTTATAGAACTTTATAATTCATCAATTAGTTTTTATTGTTCAAAATTTTGTATATCGATGCATATTGGTATATATTGGAGCATATTTCTTAATATTTTGTGTATATTTTTGTGAAAATATTTTACGATTTTTTTGTGCATATAATCCGAGCCTTATTTATGACTAAATGCACTACTAACTGCACTAGTTACATTAAAAAACACTTTTGAAAATTAGATACTGACGCATGATGTTTGTTTATATCCATGGTTATGATTTCTTTACTGGCAAATTGTCTTGATTATTTTGTTGCATGTTCCTCTTATTTTTTTAAATTTGTGTTTATTTTAAGTCTGACAACGAACGACTCAAGAAACAACTTCAGTTCTAATTTCGGAAAGCTTGTAGAATAAAACAAAATTTAATGCTCAAGTTGAACAGAAAATTCTACGCCACCCTCAAGCAACTACGTAATCGTTCCGGCTTGTTAATGTAAATTATATGATGCAAAACTTACTTTCCAACTTGTTGAGGTAAAGAAAATTTTGAATCTGGCACAAGAGAGGCACTTTGAAATATTTAATTAAAATATCAGTTGTGTTCTTGCTGTCTGTCTTCCCACTGTGTAAAAAACGCCGCCAAATCAAGCAGTTTAATCTCGTATTTCCTCTTAACTGAGTGTATTGTAAGTGGGCAGCGGTTATAAATTTCTCGCTCGGCTGTACTAACTGAATTTGGTGCGGTTTTGGCCGCGGGCGGACAAAAGGGCCCGGAGTAAGCGGTAGGCGGTACACGGGCCATAAATTCACTAAATACGTGTAAGATTAAACCACAAATCGCTGTTGTTTTACGGCTAATTCATTTATATCGATCGAGAACAGCCGACGCCACCACCGCAAGATCAAATTCTCTATAAACTCAGCAAATCTCGTTCAGATTTTGGGGTCGACGGGATATAACGCCAATTTGAGAGGAGGGCACGTCGTAGACCCCAAGAGCTTACATCGAACAATTCTAGACATCTTCAGCAAAATGCGTGAAAATTTTACTCATAACTGGAAAAAATCACACAATAAAATTTGAGGTTTTTTCATCAATAATGTCGTATTGTAACACACACTTTTTGCTGCCCCAGCGAGTTGAAAAAGTCCATTAGTGACCTTTACATTTACCATTGTAAAATTTAAAAAAAAACATTGTATAGCACATTAATAGATACTAATCTAGTGCATCGCCTAACATTATTTTCAACCATACAGCATGTTCCAAAAATAAGTTACGATACAAACTTGTGTTTTTTTTTTTTAATGAAACAATATATGTTTTTTGACATTTTTGTATGCAGCGTTTTAAAACAATGTTTTTACGCTAAACTTTTGTTAGTCGATTTTGCTTTTAGAAATGAGACGTTTTTTTGGCAAAAACAAGCCCTTTTTAAAAATATATTACACAAAAACCAAGACAGCTAGAAAAAAAAATTATTACTTCTGCAAAGAAGAAAGTACAGAATATAAAGCTGTAGCAATTTTTCAGTGTTTTTCATTTGTAAAAATTAATAAAATAAGAAGTTTGTTAAAAGTTAAATAATTAAAAAAAATTAAATGTAACATCCTAGTTTTTATTTTTCCATCTAAAAGATTGATAAATTGTCTATTTAAAAAAATAAACTTTTAATGTCTAGGATCTATAAATGAAAAGATATTTAACATTCTAATTGTAACAACAATGCCTATAAATATCTGAGCCTTGTTGATATTATGGCAACAATAGTAATTCCACCACGGATCACTTATCCGTTGATTTATTTAGAGATTGTAAAAATCGTTAAAAATACTGAAATTAAAATTATTTTATTGTAAAAATAAAGAATAATGGATTCAGTTTAACACAAATGTGATTATTAAGTGATATTTCTTCCATCTCGTGTTCAACTGTGCACTTTTTGACTACTGAAACAATAGTAATTATTTTTCTTAATGTTTAACGTTAAATAACTTTTTAGTTATTGATTATAAACACCTAAAAGTAAGTAATTTTAGAAAGACAATTTAATAATCTTTTAAATGCAGAACCAATAAATAGCGTGTTCTATTTAAATTTTTAAGTTATTAAACTTTTAACAAACGCCTTTTTATCTTTGCAAATGCAACACACTTAAAAAATGTTACAACCTTATAGCTTGTACCTTCTTCTTTGCGGTAGTAAAAAAAAATATTTTTAGATGTCTTAGTTTTTGTGTAATTTTTAAAAAGTTCATGTTTTCATTAAAAAACCGTCTTATTTTTAAAACTAAGCAAAATCGACGAATAAAAGTTTAGTTTAAAACATTGTCATAAAAATCTACATCCAAAAACGCTATGAAACATATGGTGTTAAATTTAAAAAAAACACAAGTTTGTATTGTAACTTATTTTTGAGACACGCTGTATACATAGTTGAAAATAATTTTAGGCGATGGACTAGATTAGTTTCTATCAAAGTCCTATACAGGGTGCGCCAGAACTCGCGCCCCAGAGAAAAATGCCATATAAGGTAAGATACCAGGAACATGGAAAACATGTTAAAAAAAAATTTATCTCTAAAAATTTCGAAGTTATGAATGTTTAAAGTTTGCACTTTGACTATTTATTTCTATTGGAAAAATAATTTTCCAAGTTTTTTTGCTATAAACTATTAAAAACAAAACAAGGAAGCTGTATCATAAATTGTAACTCTGTTCAATGTTATGTTTGATTTTTCAAAGCGATTTTACTCGAAACTTATTGATTGTAAAAATTGTGGCTTTTATTGGCAAAATTTTTGTCTCTTTACTAAATAATTGTAAAAAAACATATACAAGATCATCAGTATTATTAAATACGAGTAGATATAAAAAAATGTCAAATGTCAAAAAATAAATGTCAAAATTTTTTGACAGATAGTATTTTTTAAACATTTTTTTCATGTTCCTGGTATCTTACATTACTTGAAAATTTTCTCTGGGGCGCGAGTTCTGGTGCACCCTGTATATATTTTTTAATTTCACCATTTAAAGGACACTAATGATTTTTTTCAACTGGCTGGGACAGCCTAAATTATTTATTTCCCAAAAAAAAAAATTTTTAATGTTTAATAAACTTGTTTTAATAAATATCAGTTTCATTTATCCCTTTTTATACGCAAATGTCACAAAAGTAACTCTTTTTATGACTAAATGTCACAAGTAAGAGATTTACTTTTCAGCCATAAAGTAAAAATTTTATTTCTGCGTCTAAACTATTTTACTTGATATTTATCAATGTTCTTTCTTTCGCAGTAAGTGTTTTTTATAAAAAGTGCAAGTTTCAATAATCTTAACAAGCAGCATAGACGAACAAATCAATCATCGGTGTTTGCGTAAAGCATAAAATAAAGCGGTTTCATTAACAGTCAATTTATCAAGCTATTCCATTTGATATATCACAAAAGTATTAAGAGACAATCATTAAAACACCATTAACGACTTTAGTAAAGTTAATTAACAAAATTGGATTTTGTTTTCAGTCTGTAACGGCGAGTGAATTTAACAAAAGATCAAGACTTGATTTATTTTTGGTAGCTCCAAATTTCAGATTATTTGAGCTTTTTATGTCCGTATAAGTTTTGACGAGATTCAAGTTGGGCTATTTAAGCGAGTTGAGGATGCCATTAATGAGTACGGGAAATTGGGTTAGAAACTTGCTCCAATTTCCATAAATACTTCATTTGGTCAACGCGGCTTCCATGACCGTTAATTTGCAATCGAATCGAGAGCGTCTTAGGTCAAGTTAATTTGCTTTAAGTTGGGGCAGGTTTATTCAGGATAACGACGTTTCACGTGAAATTATCTTTCAGTAATGTTTTAATTATTTTACAGAGCACTAATAAATTTGTCTACGTTTTGTGTTTTTCTAATCCCTGGTTCGAACTAATGACGCCACTTAGGTCCAATAACTTCATCGTCGGCGTTTATCGGCCGAGATGATCTTATAGTTCCTTCGACAGGCTTTGATTTGCCATAAATTGAGTCATAAATTTGCCAGAAAATTTATTGGGTGGGAAATGCTACGCACGAAAGGATAGATCACTGACGAAGATTGCTGATTGCATGTTGTAAGATAAAATCGGCATAAAACAATCTATTCGATCAATTACCACAAGGAAGCCACATGGAATCAGGAAATGAGATTTTTGCCCCACAAGTTTACATAATATCGCAAATTTTATGACTACATCAGCAGACTTTCAAAATGCAGTTTGTTTTTTATGAATTGAAATAAAGGTTTCTAAAGTGTTTTGTTAAATGCCTAAGTACTCTAGCTGTAAAATTAGTGTCAAATTGTGTCCAATTTGTACAATTTTTTACACATTTATTGTCACTGATATATAAAAAATATGGGTATAAAATAAATAAAATTATTTATTTTATACCCAACGTTAAAGAGTGATTTTATCAACTAATTTTAGTAGACAAAGTAATCTTTTATCGTCTAGTGAAATAAAGTAATTTTTATCTACTGTTTATATTCAAGAAATTCTGGTAGGTGAGTACAAAATAAAAAAAATTATACACGACGATAAAAATTGTGTATCTACTCGTGAAAAAAGTCCACTCGTTACTTCGTCACTCGTAAACTTAACCTTTTCACTCCTAGATAAACAATTTCTTTATCGTATAAATAAGTAAATAACTATTCTTAAAAAAAGGACAGTTTTTATTCTCTTTTGCAAAAATGCAAATTTGGACAAACTGCTTTTTTTCCTTTTCAGTCATAGTCTATTTTGCCCCTAAGCGTTTTTACCTTAACCATAACATTATTGACGTTTACCAATTTTTTTTTGTTGCTTCACCAATTGCTGGAGAGGTACATTGTAGGTCATCAGCATTCGACATTTTGCACTACTAACTGCACTAGTTAAATTAATAAACACTTTTAAAAATTTTAACACAGATTTTGATTCTGATCTATGATGTTTGTTTATAAGCGTTGTTATGATTTTATTAGTTGCAAAGCTTTTTGATTATTTTTTTGCTAATTATAGTGTCGCTTTTTACTCCATTTGAATACGTTTGCGAATAAAATAATTTACAGGGTGAATATAAAGTATGGAACCAAGCGGTTTTTTTTTAAATCATTTGTCTTCAGAATTTAATAATTAATATAAATTAACGTAATATAAAAAATGAGATCGTATTTTGAGAACGAAATTTTGTCTTATTTTTGAATTATGCGATTTCTTTTAGTCAAAATTGCAATTTATAAAAAAAAAAAATTTCGAAAAAATTAAATATGAAGTAGATAGTTGTAATCCTTAGATCATAACCTTTATGAGAAAAATAGTTTTATAGTGGGTTACTATTTAAAAAAAATAAAATTTTATGTAGAACTCAAAAACAAAAGAAAATTTCGAAAAATTTTATTCTTGATAAAACATTACATCTTTAAAGTACTTTATCGTTCATCAATTAGTTTTTCCAAAAAATTAATAGTTTAAGCAAAAAACGTTTGGTTCCATACTTTTTATTCACCTGGTATGTATGTTATTTAGAGTAAGACTGAATTTACGTCAAAAGTGAATTTTAAGCCAGAATTAATTCTAAATGAATCTATTCTAACGAAATAAATGATTTTATCGCTGTTTTGAGCCAAAATAAAGCAAATAGAGCCATTTTCAATTGGCTTAATAGAAATCGTTAAAATTGGCTTAATTTTAAGCCAGAGAAAATTCTAAATCAATGTTTTTCAAAAAAATACTTTACCAAATATAAGAGGTTATTACCAATAAGTCCTTGGATAGACCGCTCCAGGTGCCAAAAATCGACCAAAAAAATTTTAACGAAAAAAAATCGAACTGACGTTCTCGCAGTTAAACATTCTTGCGTGGATAAAACGCTACCTAATACACTCTTACAATAAATAACTATTAATGGTTTTCAGCTTTTTGCTCTAGGTCTTATAGTTTCTTAAAATTCTATTTTTGCTTCTAAGCGTTTTTACTTTTACCACAACATTATTTTTTTTGCTTTACCAATTGCTGGAGAGGTACATTGTAGGTCATCAACATTTTGCACTACTAACTGCACTAGTTAAATTAATACACACTTTTAAAAATTTTAACAGAAATTTTGATACTACGTTTAATGTTCGTTTATAAGCGTTGTTATAATTTTATTACTTGCAAAACTTTTTGATTATTTTTTTGTTTATTTACTTGCTAACTATAGTGTTGCTTTTTACTCGATTTAAATACGTGAGTTTTACATGAAAAGTGAATTTTAAGCCAGAATTAATTCTAAATGAATCTATCTCAAATAGAGTCATTTTTAATTAATTTGGTGTAAGTTAGAAATCGTTAGAATTGGTTTGATTTTATGCGAGAAAAAATTCTAAATCAATGTTTTTCAAAATAATAATTGCTTAAATTGCTGTTTTTATGCAAAATTAAATATTTATGTCATATTTGACTCGTGTTGTAGGTTAGAAATAATAATGAATTTTTCACAAATGTTACAAAAAATGTTTTTGGAATAGAAACAGTTCAGGAGATTGTTGAAAAAAGACATTTAGCTTCAAACTCGGCTTTGAAAATCCTTTATAAATATTTAAGGCGTGTGCTTCCCACGCAACTACCTTTAAATAATGAGCTTTTGCCTGAGAAAGTATGTAAATGGGGGCGATAGATGCAATAAAACGAATTTTGTATGAATATTTTCTGTAAAAATTTTTGTAATCTCCAACTACACAGACATTTTAAACATTAAAAATTCAAAGAATGTTTGCTTTGTATTTCAGAAATTACGTAACAAAGCGGTCAATAGCAATAAGTAAAAAGCATTTCAACTTTTTGCACAGATAAGAAAACTTCTGATACTACTTGTCCGGTACAAAACACCAAAGATATTGAAGAATCACAAGCGCTTTACTTCTTTTCCCAAAATAAGTAATCCGATTCATTGAAACGGCACTCGTACAATCTCGCTTCGAACTAAACCATCGGAACGCTTCAAATCTCAACAAAACACACACAAATTAAACTATCTAAACGCAATCTTAACTTCATGAAGTTGTTGAAGCTCGCTTGCTGATGAAACCAATTCGAAAAGGAGAAAGACACTCTTATAGCCGCTCGGACGACTAAACATTTAATTAAAGGTAAACCTCGTCTATCCGAATCCGAAGGAGAAGTGATCGCTGATTGTTATTGGCGTAACTGTAATTAGTTAAAAATTGTTTTTCAGCAAAATTAAATTAATCGCAATCACTTTAATTATCCTGACATTTTCCTGGTTTTAATCCGAAAATTCGTTTTGAGCCGTTTTTTCTAATTAAATTTTCGTTTAAGGAAATTCGATTTGGATCCGTAAATTCCGCTAATTGCGCAAGATAGCTGGAAGAGAGTGTCATTACGAGTTGCAAAAAGTGCATCAACGAAATCCAAATCTTGGTCTCGAGTGTACGAAATGTAATCAAGGAGTAGCGATAAAAAACGATGCTAATAAAAACTGTGATAAAGAAAGATGAATATATCGATAGGTGCTATGAGAAAAGGATAGAGTCCGGCTAAAACGGGGAAAAGACAAGGAGGACGTGACGCTGGTTCGCTATTGGGCACTCAAATTGTGCGATAAAAACAGAATAGATTGCTAAATCGAAAGAGGATGAAAAAATAAGACTTTCATACGTGGTTGGAATCCGCAAAACGCCGAATCGTCCACGATTGTATTTTCTGATGAATAATATTTGAATATTATGGAATGAGGGAACTTTTTTTGTTTATTAAAAATCTTTATTGCAGATGATTTGATTTTGAACGAAAGTGTAATCGCGTAACATTCGTATAATATTACTCGCATGACTGCTCTTTTAAAGCCGTAACGATAAAATCCATCACAATTTCGTGAATAAAATTTTTTCGCCTCATTTACGCACAAAAATTTTGCCTGAATCGAAGTGTTGTTTAAAAAGCGAGCCAAATATTTCTATTAGCTTCATTTGATAAAAAATTCTTGTACAAATATTTGTTTCAAATAAATGCTGCTTTTTAGATTCTTCTGATATATGTTTTCTGATTTCCTCTTTGCTTTGAATATCATCGTTTCGAGCTTTTCATTCAGACGAAACAGCTGTTTGTAAATTTCTTGTTTGTTTAACAAATTTAGAGAGGTGAAAGCTGGTATTATTTACACCTGCAAATCCAAATACTCGTCGTCGTTTCAGAGCTTCAACGGAATTACCAACAGTCGAATGGAGAAAGCTCGCTTCCTCGAGGACAATAACGACTACACGCGCTACAAGAGTAAACGCTTACTTTCCATTGATAAGTGAGTAATTCCATGCCAAAACGATCACTTTTAAAACTCATTATTTCTGATTTTCGTAAATTTGAGATATGTTACAGAACGTGTAAAAATAAGTGACACGTTTTTCACCGTTTTTTGTTTTTTCCATGTGTGTTGAAAAAACAGGGATGTACGGAGCAAAAATAAACATATTGAAATGATTTTTTTTTAATAATAGAAATAAATAGGCACATAACGTACGTGATAATGCATGTATTCTAAAAATTTGTTATTAACAAATAATTTAAAAATATATTGTTTAAACAAAAAAATTAACAATTACGCAGTTTTTTAAGATTCTCAATAAATTTATGTAAAAACTCTCACATTTTTACTATGTCTTCACATAAGTTTCAAGACAGACGTTTTAAAAATGGCTGAAAAATTTTTTTTTTGAGAACGCTACATAGTGCATGATCCCCTAAGAACGCCTGAAAATAGCATTTCCTTGGAAATTAAATAGAACCAATTACACATAATTTCCAATAACTTATTAACATTTATTTTTCAAAAAATATCTATAATAAAAACAAATTCTTCGGTTGAGTAAATATTTCGCAAATATTTCACATATTACGTTTTGCTATACAGGGTGTGTCAAAATTCCCGGACCAACGTGACATGGCATGTAAGGTAAGATACCAGGAACATGAAAAAAATGTTAAAAAAATTTGTCAAAAAAATTTTACATTTCCAATAAAAGCCACAAATATTAAAGAGAGTTAGAATTTAGGATACCGCTTCCTTGTTTCCTATTTAATAGCCTGTAGCAAAAAAAAAACATACAAAATTATTTTTCCAAAGAAACAAATAGAGTCAAAGTGCAAAATTTAAACTCTCATAACTTTGAAATTTTTATAGATAGATTTTTTTACATTTTTTCCATGCTCTTGGTATGGCATGTCACGTTAGTCCGAGACTTTTGACACACCCTGTATAATCTAATTGACAAGTTGAAAGACTTTTGCAATTTTTTAAATGATCGTTTTAGTCGAGCGAAGCTTATAAAAGGTAAGCGAAATCTACATACAGGGTGAATATAAAGTATGGAACCAAGCGGTTTTATTTTTAATCATTTGCCTCCAGAAAATAATAATTAATATAAATTAAAGTAATATAAAAAATGTGACTGTATTTTCAGAACGAAATTTTGTTTTTTTGTTTTTGAGTTATGCGATTTTTTTGTCAAAATTGCAATTTATGTGAAAAAATGTTTTTGAAAAAATTAAATATAAAGCAGATATTTGTAATCCTTAGAGTATAGCTTTTATGAGAAAAATGATTTTATAGTGGGTTGCCATTTAAAAAAAATTTTTTTTGTAGAACTCAAAAACAAAAAACGTTTGATTCCACACTTTTTATTCACTTGGTAAGTAATATCAGAAAATAGAATAAAAAAATATTGAGAGTACTCTTCCTCAACCGAGGAATTTGTATTTATTATTGATATTTTTGAAAAATCAATATTATTAAATTATTGGAGATTATATGTTTTCTATACAACAATTTATTAGTAACACTAATTGGTAATTTTTCTATTTAATTTCCAAGGAAACGCTTCTTTCAGGCGATCTTAAGGGATCATGCACTATGAAGCGCTCTCAAAAAAAAATTTTTTAGACATTTTTGAAACGTCCGTATTGAAACTCATGTGAAGACATAGTAAAAATATGAAAGTTTTTACATAATTTTTTTGAGAATTTTAAACAATATATTTTTAAATTATTTGTTAATAACAAATTTTTAGAATACATATATTACCACATCCGTAGTAACTATTATTTAAAAAACATAGTTTCAATATGTTAATTTGTTTTTCTTTAGATAAAAATTCTTTTTGCTCCGAGATACTTAATTTTGTGCATCCCTGTTTTTTTAACATACATTGAAAAAATAAAAAACGCTGAAATACGGGTCACTTATTTTTACACGTTCTATAAGATATCTCAAATTTACGAAAATCAGAAACAATGAGTTTTAAAAGTGATCGTTTTGGCATGGAATTACTCATGTGTAGGTATTTCTGACTTATTATATTACTTCAGCATTACTCCACCATAAAACATAATTAGGCCCAAAAATCAAAATTGGCTTTTGTCTTCACTCATTACCTAATGTACTTTAAGCTTCCTCTTTTCAAATATTTGCCAAAGTTAAATGAAGTAAAACCGAGCACAGTTGGGGCATAGACAGGTCCCTCTTCAAGTTTGCCAAAAGTATTAGCGTCGAGCACTTCCAGTCCGGGAACGAGAAGAAAAACCGGAAACCGTGGAAACGCGTGAAAAACTAACAATAAACCTCAAGCTGTGATGTCGCGCATGAAGGCAAAAACAACGAAAACGCCCTCAAAAGAAAAAAGATTTTATTATTTCTAGTTTTTTGTTTGCCGGAAGACTGTATTCATTGTGCGCGCTTCATTTAGATTCTGATTTTTCACTTGCTTCTAACAAGAGAGATTCTAGTAAATATTGATTACTATTAATCGTAATAAAATTTATCACAAACGGTTTTGCTTTTCAAGCTTTAGAAAAAGAGCATTTTGTCGGAAACCTGAATAGAATCTACGTAATTGGGTCTAAATTAAAGTATTGCGCTCTCAGAATAGATGTGTTAAGTCGCCAAGGGATCGACCGTCCATTGTTGACTTCAATCAGATTCCATGTGCACGTATATTGCTCTTTTCAGATGGAAGAATTAGGTTAGGGCTGATTGGCCCCATCGGCCTGCTCTCTTATTAGCTTTTTACATAAAATTAGGACAAATGTGCTGATGAACAACGCTTGGATTTGATCAAATCGATTCTTTTCCTTTCAGCTTCAATCCCAGAAACATTAACATTTTTTGATGGTTTTTAATTGATCTATTGTTCTCAACTGAACATTTTTAATAATAAAAATTATTTAGTTAGTAACACGAACATATAACACAACACGAATTTTGTTCTTTGTAAAATTTTTATTGATTCTATGTATTATTTTTTCCCTTTCTTCACATATCAATTTTTTATTACTCTTATTAATTTTAATGAAATCTTTATAATAACAAAAATACGTTCAATTTAATCGTCTACTAAGTAAAATAAGGTTTGTTTTATTTATTTGTCTAAGTTATGATACGATGCTTGTCATTCTTTCATTGATCAGTTAAATGTTATAGAATAACTTAACAAACAGTGTTTAAATTTTGGCTAAATTATTCTGTCACGTGTGCGGCTAGTTTACACCTAAATCTCAAATTAGTGATTTCTATTAAAAGTACCTAAAATACAGCTTCTGTAAACGAATTGTCGCTGGACGAGGTAAGTCGAGTCTGGAATAACACATAAGTCCGCAAAAACTTTATAGGTTACTTACTACAAACAACATTTTTTGATTTTTGTTTCCAAAAACATATTTAAACGTATTATTATGTATAATTAATTTCTCAAAAATAGTGGTTAAAAATAAAAAACGGTATTCCTGCAATAGTTATTTCAAAATAACTAGGAGTATTTTATTGAATCTAAGAAAACTCTTTTTGTCATTTTGTCAATTTTGGCTAGATTATATTCAAAATTGTTCCTGATTTAAACTATACGTATGTAAAATGTTCCTGGAAGTCGATTGGCTTATAGAAAACTGTAAAATTTGCAATACTTTAGAAGTTATAGTAGAGTATATACATTTTGAGTATTTTTGACTTTACGAGCAATTTTACTAGTTAACTACTTATTGTAGTACAATGATATTTTTATTGTAATTTAGAACCAACAATTCCTGAGTTATTGGCGATTGACCGAGAATTAAACAAAATCTCGACAAGAATAAAAAAAAACAACTGAAAATTCAACCAAATAACTTTTTTACATTTTTAAAGATTCAAAAATGTGCATTTTAGATACTCGTACCTACAGGGTGCGCCAGAACCAAGTATCTTATCTTTCTATGAGGCGCAAGTCCTATAACAATTTTACGTAGGACTATTTTATTGAGTTAAAAAAAACTCATTTTAGGGACGTCAGTGACTCTGTAAAATAAATAAAACAGTTTTTTTGTACACCCTTTTAAAAATAACCACATCAAAAAATCATTACAAACATAAAACTTTATCCGGGTCTTGTAATACAATTATTTTAACAATTTAATTTTTTTTTACCCTTTTTCATTATTTTAGTAATAAAAGTGTAAAAAATTATTTATGTCATTTACTTGATACTTACGTAACTAAACAGAGGTTATATTCAAATTTAGCAAACCCTATTTTGTTATAAAAAAAACACTTTTTATTTAAAGGACAAAATAAGTTTTATACCAAGGTAATAAACCACTGTTTTAATCTATTAAAAATGCCCTCAGTTTTTTTCTGTCGCCTCTGCCATTACCTACATTTTCGGGATTAGCGATGTTTATTCTAAAGTGTATACAAAACTCTGAACAGACTAAATTAATAATAATATAAAAAAAATATAAATTTGTCTCATGTCAAATAATTTATCGAAATATTCAGTTCATTCAATTGCAGTTTTGAGAGTAAAAATCGGCATCAAGAAGTTGGTTTATGTGAAGAAAAACTCAAAAGATGCAATTTATTTAATTTCAGTTTATTTAAGAGTGAAAATCGGTATTTCATTTATTTTATTCCGGAGAAAATAAACAACCTACTAGATTATTAGTCAGAAACGAGGGAATTAAGCGTCACTTTATTCTTTGTTTCAATTAATTAGTTTTTCCTACGACTCTAAAGAAAGTAAGTTTTTCCATCTTAATTTCAGAAAGGAAAGTGGCCAAATACCTTCCTGGGAGGTAAACATTTGCTTTCCTCATCTGTCAAAATTACAATAAAAATATACGTTATTTCTCAAGGAGGTAAATATTTTACCTCCCCCATATTAACGAAAAACATGCTGCTAGATATATCAACAGAAATTGTTAATTTTGAAGTTTTTCTAACTGAATCGTAGGAAAAATTATATTTATTTACAATCACTAATGTAATATGCCAATTACTAACCTTTTAAAAGCTGGGAAACACATTATTATATCTCATGAGGAGTAATAATATTACTTCTCTTGGGCGGTAATATGCAGGCTTGCTAACGTTAAGATTACAAAAATACCGGGAATTTTTTCTTTCAAATAGTCAAGTTACGCATAATATTTTGCTAAATTAGTATTCAATTGCTTCTGTAGCAGTTTCTAGTACACTGCTTCATTTCAACGATTTTAAATCAGATTCACACATTATTTCAACATTTTCTTTGACATTTCTGAAACGTTTGGACCTTAACATAGTTAGAATTTTATTTTACTCAAATTTTTGACTGAAAATAATGTGATTGTGAATAAAATAACATACAAACTTAGCTGGTATTGGCGTTATCCCTTGTGCTTTATACATAAGCTCTTGGGGTAATGCCTATTTACCACCTCGCTTGTAATGTACTATTATTACACAGGTGAAAAGTGTCTTTTCCTCCTTCTCTCAACTTTTCCAACTCTCAGACGGAAACGATACACTTTTCTCTTACACTTGTAATACAAATAACTATTAAGTTTATATTTGTGAATGTTATAATAAATCGATGAAAAAAGCAATGCATTCTGAATCTTCTTGTGCGCAAACCCTCACAGTTTCTTGCTGTTTTATGTTTTCCGGAATCATTTAGGGGCCCCAAAAGACCGTCACTAACAAACGTCGTGTCTTTTATGCATATCTTCAGGGCAACATAATCTGCCGTATTAGGTACATGGTGGTCTTATATGTAAACACAATATTAAATTAGCACGGCAAATGTACACACTACACAACCTGAGCTCCGGTCCATGTATGTTTAGGTTTTTGCTCATTTATTCTAAAGGTCGATAATTCGCCATGTAGACTTATCAACAAAACGAAATCTCTAAATTCCAAATCCATTAACTCGTTAAAATTAAACAAACACTTATTTTGAAAACGACCAATGCTTTTGTCTAACGAGTAATGTTTTACAGCTAAATGTGTCACCCCCTACTTGTAAAACAGTTAATGCGTGTCCGCAAAAACATCCACCTAATGGAGTATTGACCTTACAGAATTTTTACGACTTTGCCTAATTGCTTTCACTGAAATGAAAATGTTGTTGTTATTTTATCAAAAATCTCGAGTTTGAATCTCGAAAATGGTGTAATTTTGGTTTTGTTAGAAAATATTTTCTCAACTTGTTATTGGATGTATCAGCGTCGTAAACTAACGACATAAAAATGAAAATTTCATGTCGCAAGTCGTAAAAATGCACATGCATGCGCACGTCGATATTATCTAGACGCCCTGTATGATTTGTAGCCACTTGGCTGTTTTATAGGTGGCTGTAATTATTGTTGGGGTAGTTAAAGTACGGAAATAAAAGCGGATTCAGAATGGGCCGTTTTCCACTACACTACGAATAATATAAACGGAATAACTGCGCCACTGTTTAATTGCGGGCAGCGCGCCACACACCCTACCAACCCCAATAAAATGCAATGCCCTTGTCAAATATTTAACCCCTAAATATGTGTCACAACAAGATAAAATGTTCAACCATGGGGCATGTTTAATGAGCTGTTTACACTGATTCGACGGCAAATATTCGCAGTTATCGTTTTTATAATTAGCGTCGAAATTAAATTTTTCAGGTAGAGAGTCATGATGATTATTACTTTCAAAAGTCGATGGACGTTTATTAAAAATTATGGACGAGTTCAATTTTTAATATCGCAATTGAAAAACGACGGGAATTATTTAAAAGCACCACAAAAAATTTTCAACTACTGTTTGAAATTATCTCTCAGGACGTATTTTTAAAGCGTGTTTCAATTTCATTATTTTTTAATCCACTAAAAAATCGGTTTCAAATTTTGTGAAAAGGATTTTTAATCCTTTAAATAGAATAGAAATTTAATCATCTGTAATAATTAATAATTGTAAAACTTAATGCGAAATTATTAATGTTTAATTTTCACTAAATGACATAATTAGTTTGTCTTATCTATGATATCAACGAGAAGAGCGTTAAAGCTCATGTAATATAAGCAAAGTCATAAACAATGTCAACGTCGTTTTGAATTTTATGACAACTGCTAACTTATAAGTAACATTCTCGAGTATTATGTGTGCATATATATTAATTCATTAGTGCAGCAAAATGGGATTAATAAGTACCCAGTTTGATATTAGTTTGGATTGTTGACGGTAATAAAACAAAACATTTCTCTAAACGCTCCTAGATAATATTGATTACCTTCCTTACTCAAACGAAAGCAGATTAAAAACAAATACTGTGTTTTATGTGACTGTTTTTGTTTATTTGCGTCTCTAACAGAGTTATTAACGAACCTGTATTTTTTATTTTTAAAGTTGGCGACAATGCTGCCAACTGACGCGACTATGCCGCCACATAATTTCTATAAAACATTTTTTTCGAATTAGATAGTGTGAACTTTACACGGGGGAGAACGGCTATGCCGCGAGCCTCCAATAATTTTGACAAAACATTTGCGAATCCGATAGGATTTGATAGCAATTTCTCGTATTATTATTAAAATATAATAATTAATAATATAATATAATATAAAACACTACTTAAAACAATTAATTAAGGCTGTATCTCATCTAAAAATAGTCGTATCTAGATTTTTTTAAAACCATTCTATGGCTTTAAGTTTCTAGTTTTGAGATTTTATGCCAAAATTGTTTTTTGTGCTACAGTTATCACACAAGCATAGGAAATAGCGCAAGACAAAAAATTGTAAATTTTGTTTTGTGAGTCCTACAAGGGGGCGAGTGGCAAAGCCGCAAGACCTCTATAATTTCCACACAACATTTTATCAGTTTTTAGTATTATTATTAAAATATAATAATTAATTAATATACACTTCAGTGCCACCTCGTTAAGGACGCAACACAACGTCTTTTAATAAGAAAAATTACATCAAACAAGAAATGCAGCAATGGCTTGAATTTGTGTGTTAATTATTAGATAAATGGCTTAAACGGGTGTGTGTTTTGTGAATCCTACAAGGGGGCAAGCGGATAAGCCGCAAGCCCCCTATAATTTCTACACAACATTTTTAAATCCGACAGGATTTGATATCGGTTTCAAGCATTGTTATTAAAATATAATAATTAATTAATACACATTTCAGTGCCAACTCGTTAAAGACGCAACACAAAGTCTCTATCTTTTTTTTTTCTTTTAATGAAAAAAAGTACACGAAACAAGAAATGCAGCAATGGCTTGAATTTGTATGTTGAGTATTAGATAAATGGCTTAAACGGGTGTGTACTTTTTTTTTGTGAGTCCTACAAAGGGGTAAGCGGCAAAGCCGCGAGCCCTCTATACACTACACATCATTTTTAAATCCGACAGGATTTTTGATATCAGTTTCAAGTATTATTATTAAAAATATAATAATTATTAATAATATAATATAATAATTAATTAATACACACTACAGCGCCAGCTCGTTAAGAACGCAACACAACGACTCTATAATTTTTTTCTTTTAATAAGAAAAAGTACGCTAAACAAGAAATGCAGCAATGGCTTGAATTTGTGTGTTGAGTTTTAAATAAATGGCTTAAACGGGTGTGTGTTCCGTGAGTTCTACAAGAGGGCAAGCGGCAAAGCCGCGAGTCCCCTATAATTTCTACACAACATTTTCAAATCCGACAAAATTTGATATCAGTTTTAAGTATTATTATTAATAGTTATTTATTGTAAGAGTGTGTTAGATAACGTTTTACCCACGCTAGAATGTTTAATTTTCTTAAGTGGATAAAACGCGACTAACACACGACTGCGATATAACTTTTTATTTACAATCACAGGCCCAAATTATTCCAAACTTAATTAAAATTTAAACTGACTTTTAAACGTCACGCCAAATGTGCTTTCGGTTAAACGTAGTAAGCTGTTACGCGGTGCGCTGATTACTAACAGTGGAATAAAGTTACTTTATTCTACTAGTGGATAAAGTGGTACTTTATACGCATCTAAAGTGTGGAATAAAGTCTCTTTATAGAGTGATTGTGGATAAAATATAATAATTAAGTAATAATATAATATAATAATCAATTATTACACATTTCAGTGTCAGCTCGTTAAGGACGCAACACAACGTTTCCATAATTTTTTTCTTTTAATAATAACAAGAAATGCAACAATGGCTTGAATTTGTGTGTTGAGTATTAGATAAATGGCTTAAACAAGTGTGTGTTTTGTGAATCCTACAAGAGGGCGTGCGGCAAAGCCGCGAGCCCCCTATAATTTCAGTTTCTACTATTATTATTAAAACATAGTAATTAATTAGTAATATAAAATAATAATTAATACACACTCGTTAAGGACGCAACACAACGTTTCCATAATTTTTTTCTTTTAATAATAACAAGAAATGCAACAATGGCTTGCATTTGTATGTTGAGTATTACATAAATGGCTTAAACGGGTGTGTGTTTTGTGAATCCTACAAGAGGGCGKGCGGCAAAGCCGCGAGCCCCCTATAATTTCTACACAACATTTTCAAATCCGACAAAATTTGATAACAGTTTCTATTATTATTATAACACATAGTAATTAATTAATAATATAAAATAATAATTAATTAATACACACTTCAGTGCCAGCTCGTTAAGAACGCAACGTCCCTATCATTTTTTTTCTTTTTACGAAACAGAAATGCAGCAATGGCTTGAATTTCTGTGTTGAGTATTAGATAAATGGCTTAAACGGGTGTGTGTTTTGCCCATGGCGTTGATCTTGTCGATTAGTCATTTGCGAGTAAAAAAAAGCTTCTCATTTTCCGTTAAGGGCAGTCGTCGTTCACGCTGTAACTGATACGGCCCTATAAGCCTCCGAGGCGAGAAAAGCAAGTGTCCATTTCGTTTAAAGCTAGCATCCTGACTGTCCAGATATAAATCTAAGGACGGTCGATGTTTCGCTCCGCGTGTTTTGCACCGACTCCCGGATAAGCCTCTAGATGCCCGACTCAATTTCCTCTTGACCCTGAATGATGGAAGTTGTTCCAGACGCACCCGACCGGAGATGGAGGATTTCGAGATAGATACATGTTTATCTTTGTTCAAGTACATCCAACAATTGATTTTTGAATTTCCAAACAACTTGTTATCTTCTTAAAATATAAAAAAGTAAAAATAGCGGTATGAGTTGCAATATTTCAATAGATTATTGCATCTGACATAAAAGAGAGCTTTGCAACAAGTGGGTTATGCTTTTTCAATAATAAAACTGCAATCATCTACCCGTCGCTCTTTGAAACGATTGTGGTTTTGCTATCTTCAAAATAATTGCCTCTTGTGCTATTCTGTTAAGGGTTTAGAGTAGCAATGATACTTCAAATAACTAAATTAAATTATATAACTTAAAGAAATATATTATCAAGTCTAGATAGTCCTTATAATCAGATGTAAATACGTAATTTAATAACGAAAGCTTGACGCAAACAACGAGAATCACTTAAGTATTCGTTTATGAATTTCTAATTTCATTTCACATGAAAGAGCAATTATTTTCTTTTGAGAAGCATTTCTTTTATACAATATTCTTGTTCTGCAGCGAAATAAACGTTATCAGTCAGCCGTCTTTCAACAACGGATGAGAAACTTGAAAACTTGATTAGGAAAAATTGGTCTCGATTTTATGATTCACTTGATTCATTTATTTAATCGAACTGTCAGACGGAAAATCCACAATAGAAACCGATGCAATGTAAAAACTAAAACTGACATCGAACACGTACGAACTGGACAAAAACCAATCATACTATTGTCGTTGAAAATAAAGTCTCGTCCATCTGAAAGACTTTGTGACATTAAAACAAAACCAAGATGGAAAAGTTTACTGTCCAAATAAAAGGACTCTGAGACATTTGACCTATTAAATTTATTAAAACGTACAAATATCACTTTGTAGCGAATTTTTTCCTAACGTCACATATACAAGCTGCGAAATGCAGCTTATCAAAAATCCATGCACAGTATATCAGACTTGTTTTACATCTCCTACTCCGAAAGCATTTGAATAAATGGCTTTCCTCTAGTAGAAGTAAATTAAACCCTACATCATTACATTAAATAAATTATTTTATCCGCAAACGTCACAACTTTATGTCACACTTTTCAGCAATGAAATAAAATTAAACACCCAAAAGGTTAAAATTTTATTTTTGCGCCTAAGTGCTTTTAAAAATCGCTGTTTTGAGCCAAAATAAAGCGAATAGAGCTATTTCTGATCGATTTGGTTACATACTAACTTAAAAATTATTAGACGGCTCACTTTTAAAACAGAAATAATTTTAAATCAACGTTTTTTAAAAACAATAATTGCTTAAATCGCTGTTTACATCCAAAATTAAGCGATTTAAACTATTTCTAATCGATTTGGCTCGTTTTTAAACAAGAAATAATTTTATATTAATCTATTTCAACTAAATAAGTGCTTAAATCGCTGTTTTGAATCAAAATAAAGCGAATAAAGCTGCTTCTAATCGATTTGGCTACATACTATCTTATAATTTTTTAGAGTTGGCTCAATTTTAAACCAGAAATAATTTTAAATCAACGATTTTTAAAAACAATATTTGCTTAAATCGCTGTTTACATCAAAAATTAAGCGATTTAAGCTATTTCTAATCGATTTGGCTCGTTTTTAACAAGAAATAATTTTATATTAATCTATTTCAACTAAATAACTGCTTAAATCGCTGTTTTGAATCAAAATAAAGCGAATAAAGTTGCTTCTAATCGATTTGGCTACATACTATAATTAATTTTAAACCAGAAATAATTTTAAATCAACGACTTTTAAAAACAATATTTGCTTAAATCGCTGTTTACATCAAAAATTAAGCGATTTAAACTATTTCTAATCAATTTGGCTCGTTTTTTAAGAAGAAATAATTTTATATCAATCTATTTCAACTAAATAAGCTTAAATCGCTGTTTTTTAGCCAAAAAAAGGCTTTTTAAGCTTGGATTTGACTAGATTTAACCTTAAAATTGTTGGCTTAGGCTTAATAATAAACCAAAAATAATTTTAATTCAACGTATTTCAAAAACAATAATTGCTTAAATTGCTGTTTACATCCAAAATTAAGCAATTTAGGCTATTTCTAATCAATTTGGCTCGTTTTTTAACGAGAAATAATTTTAGATCAATCTATTTCAACTAAATAAGTGCTTAAATTGCTGTTTTAAATCAAAATAAAGCGAATAAGGCTGTTTCTAATCGATTTGGCTGAATATTAACTTATAAATTATAAGACTTGGCTCAATTTTAAACCAGAAATAATTTTAAGTCAACGTTTTTTAAAACCAATAATTGCTTAAATTACTGTTTACATCCAAAATTAAGCGATTTAAGCTATTTCTAATCTATTTGGATCGTTTTTTAACAAGAAATAATATTATATCAATCTATTTCAACTAAATAAGAGCTTAAATCGCTGTTTTTAGCCCAAAAAAAGTTTTTTTAACTTGGATTTGACTAGATTTAACCTTGAAATCGTTGGTTTAGGCTTAATATTAAACCAAAAATAATTTTAAGTCAACGTTTTTTAGAAACAATAATTGCTTAAATTGCTGTTTACATCTAAAATTAAGCTATTTCTAGTCAGTTTGGCTCGTTTTTTAACAAGAAATAATTTTATATCAATCTATTTCAACTAAATAAGTGCTTAAATCGCTGGTTTTAGCCAAAAAAAGACTTTTTAAGCTTGGATTTGACTAGATTTAACCTTGAATTCGTTGGCTTAGGCTTAATATTAAACCAAAAATAATTTTAGATCAATATATTTTAACAGAATAAATGCTTAAATTGCTGTTTAAGCCAGAAATAATTCCAAATCAATGTATTTTAACAAAATAAGTGCTATTGATCACTTTTACTCTTAATAACATAATAGGCTATTTTTGTTTAAAGAATGATTTCTCATTGAGTTGAAATTAGAATCTTGTTTTATCAAACAAACTTTAATTTAACTCATTCAGAATTAATTGTTTTAATATTTTAGGTTTACAAATTGCGTTTAATTACTGAAAATCGTTTAAACATCTGTAAAGCTATTACACGACTTTGAAAACTTAGTTTGAAATTTAATTTAATCGTTCGATATGTTTGTGGTGATTACTAAAGATTTGATTTAAACTTTTACTTTTAACCCTTAGTAACTAGTTCAATTTGCGATTTTTTTTAAATCGATCCACAAGCTAGATTTTCTTTTTTTTTCTTTTTTTGATTGATTTGCGCAATAAACCATTCAGGCGAATTTTTTCTCAAGCCATTTGCTTGGAAGCAGCTTTGTGTTAGGAGTTAATTCCGAAACATTTAAGAAAACGGTCTACATTCCGAACCATTGGCAATATTTTTATAGCAAATATGTTGAAAAAATGTCTTGTTTCAGCCTCATACTCAGCACGCAGCGATGGAAACGCAACCGGAACTGGAATATCGAAACTGCAACTGACGCTTTCAAAATATGATCTGAATGCACGCTTTGAATGCAAAGTTGAAAGTCAAGCTTTAGAAGAACCGATCGTGAAAGGGGTGACGCTTCCCGTTAAAGGTAAATATAAACACAAGATATTTAAAATCGGGCTTTTGGTCGTAAAACGATGAGGTTAAACATCGAACCGCGTGACAAGAAATGTAAAGCCACCACTCGTCGCAGAAGAGGGTAATTTCCAAGCACGCCACCTTCTTACTTTAAGTATCTCGATTCCACGGCCGTTTTAATTAAACGTAAAGCTGAAAATACATTCATACACTTAGGAAGCTGTGTCACGAACATTCACTCTCACGAAAACGATTTCATTTAAGAGGGTGAGAAAAATGGGGCGGTTTTGGAGCTTTATAAAAATAGATATCTAGTCTAGATATTTAAATTAATTTAGGAATTTTATGCGATGGTGGTTCAAATTACCGAATTTGGTTAATCACCGGTTTAAAGGAGAACCGCAATTGTGAAATTGAGTGGCGTGTCGTGTCATCTTGAGCATGAATGCTGCTACCCATGTCCGAGCAAATATACATTACACTAAACTGCTTGCAAATATTGAATCAATTACTTAGAAATGAATCCATACATTTTCATTAAAGTTCGAAAATGGGACACCAAGTCACTTGACAATGTCCTGAGTGTCCTTTATTGTTCGTGAAATGGTCAAGCAGTTTTCCTTACACATCCTTTAACTTCCAACACACAATAACGGAACATTTCGACAATAATGCAAGAGAAGTTTGCACATTAATTAAATTATTCCGGCCAGCATTAAGCCTTAAACAGTTCCACAGTTAGTGTTTGTTGCTTACCGTGGCAGCTGTTTTGAGTGATTCGATTAGAAGAAGCAGTCATGCGAACGGGACCAACGTAATTGGGCGATAACAGTTGCTTTTGTTGAAACGACCACCGAACTCGATAGAGTTTATGGTGGCGAAATTTTTAACTTAATTATCAAATTCCTAAAAAGTAGCGTCGATTTTCAATTTAATAAAAGCCAAGTGTGAGTTTCTGTTTAATAACAGAGCTGACCGCAGTAGTGTAAATAGCGGGCTTCTGGAGCCACCTCCCACTACTGATTTATTAAGGTCTTATAACGCATGCGTGATCATTTTGATATATAAGGTAAACAGATAATTGTTATCAAACTTTAAAAAATAAACGATGCTGAAAACTAAAATTTTAATCAAAGAATTTTTTATTTAGACTCATCAAATGAACCAGTGCAAAATTTCTTACATAACTTAAAACTCAACAACACTAAATCGCTTTTCTTCAAACCCACTGATGAAACAGAAGTCCTAAAAGTGATAAGAGAGATGAAATCGAGTACCTGAGAAGATATTTATGGAAAATCAAACGACTTTCTAAAACGTATAGCTACAGGTATAGCTAAGCCACTAGTGATCGTTATAAACAGATGTTTAGAAGAAGGGATTTTTCCGTCAAAACTGAAAACCGCAAAAGTTGTTCCAATCTTTAAAAAAGAGATTCGAATGAATGCAGTAATTATCGTCCTATTTCTGTAATTCCGACAAAGTGTTAGAAATGACTCTAAAAGACAGACTTATAGAATTTTTCGAAAAATACAACATTTTTACAAAAAAACATAGATATAGAAAGAAAAAATCTATCGTAACTGCTATTAATGATGTCATTCAGCATATACTAACGGCGCAAGATAACCAAGATCAAGTTATCATGGCTTGCTGTGATCTGTCAAAAGCTTTTGACACGATTCAACATAAGGAATTTTACTGAAACTAGAGTATTACGGTGTTAGAGGCGTGGCTCAAAAAATATTTGAATCATATTTATCAAACCGAAACCAAATAATTAAATGGAAAACTCAAACGTCAAGAAGTGAAAAAGTTAGATATGGAGTTCCTCAGGGCTCTATATTGGGTCTAATTTTATTTATAATTTATACCAATGACTTAATAACCAGCGTTCCACATTACACTACATGCTGTTTTGCTGGTGATACTTCATACATTGTTAAAGGAAAATCTGTCCAACAAGCGAAAGAACGCATGTATGTCACACTCCAACAATCTCAAAAGTGGATGAACTCAAATATGTTAAAACTCAACACTGAAAAGACCCAACAGTTGGTGTTTAATGAGAGTAACGAAGCTGTTAAATTTATTGGTGTTTATGTAGATAGTGCTTTAAAATGGCGGACACATATAAGTGAATTAAATAAAAAACTATCTTCCGTAATTTACGCAATTAGGGTGCTTAAACGAACTACAAGTGACCAAGAAGCTAAAACCGCGTATTTTGCAAACTTTCATAGTAGCATTAACTATGGAATATTTTTTTAGGGAAATTCACAGGATGTGCACAGTGTTTTTGAACTTCAGAAAAAAGCATTAAGAGTATTGTGCAATTTAGGTTTTAAGGATACATGCAGAGACTCATTTTGTTAAGGAATACACAGTCCACAATTTACGTAACACATTTAGAGGAGAAAAAAATTTAACGTTGCCCTGTTTGTTCATATATAATTGTCGGTGTTATGTCCATGAACATTTAAATGAATTTCAGTCTAATTCTATCTACCATGAATATAATACTAGAAATAAAGACTCACTCATAGTTCCTCACCATCGCCTAAAAAGAACCCAACAAGGTAGCGATTTTTGGGGATCCAAACTGTATAATAAATTAAATAAAGAAATCAAGAACTCAAATATAATTCAGTTTAAGAAAAAAATAAAGTCAATGTTGATCAACAAAAGTTTCTATTCTGTGGGGGAATATACGGACAGTGACTTAAATTAAATATTAAAATTCATATTGTTCTGGAGTGTTTTTCTTGTCTTGTTTTTGATCCTATTCTGTAATTTTGATTACGAATGAAGAGATTTATCTATCTATTTGTAAGACATATGAAAATATTTGTAGGTGCATTTTGACAAATCATCGGCAAAAGATAGTGTGATGAGCGGCAAAGCCGCGAGCCCCCTATAACTTTTACATTTTTAAATTCGACAGAATTAGATATTAGTTTCTAGTTTTCTTTATTACTTGTTCATTTATCTGTTTATCTTATCGGTCAAAAATCAGTAGTGGGAGGTGGTTCCCGAAGCCCTCTATTCACTTTGCTGACCAAAATTTTGCGTAAATGAAGAGCTTAATATTTAAAGGCGCTTCGTGGCCACCGTGTGAATTTCCAGCTCTCTTTAATTTGCAGTGAAGCCAACGAAAATCAAGTTGTCGGGTGTGAACGGCCACGTGAATCAGGGAACAATAGTGTCACTTATATGCGAGGTGTTTGGGGCCCGACCAATGGCTGAAGTGGAATGGTACAACAGCACATCCATCCGAATGGTCACAAACAACAGTCGAGGAATTGAAGTTCGTACAGTTTACGAGCAAGATGTAAGTGTTTCAGATATATTCAGAAAGTTGTTTGAAAGTTTCGCTTATCCCTAATTATTGGATTTCAAAAGTTAGGTGGAGTTATACCTGCGGTTTAAACCGTTCTAATCAATAATAAACGAATCGCGTGAACTTTTATCCGTTCAGCTATTACCAAGTGTTAATCCAAACTTTTTCAGGTTTATTACAACTTTGTGAATTAGTTCGCTGCTTGCAATTTATAGCATCGAAAAACACAACATACACAGATATTATACTAGATTCTGGGAACTTTTCGTTTTAATTTGTGCTTCCGATTGATTTAAAATACGAGCTGGTTTATTCTTTCTGCACAAGAAACGTTTTAATTACTGATACACCTAATTTAAAAGCGTCATAAATCGAGTTTGGATAAGGCACATTGTAATAAGTTTCTGTTAAACCAACACCCATAAATTAGAGGAAATATATTACCTCCTTCAAGAATATGCAGCTAATGCTAATAAACAACACATTGTACTTATTTAGTGTTTTATTTCTTTATCCACTTGTGTCTTGAAAAAATAATAAAATTCTATGAATAAAGTCAAATATATTTAATTGAATTTTGAACTGATTTGTTCATAGCTGGCTTGGAAAGTCTAATAAGTAAGTAAATTAAAAAACAACAAGTAAGAAAAAGAAACAAGTATGAAAAGTAGTAAAAAAATAAAAAATCAAAAGTTATTAAAAAAACCTAACCAATGAAGGAAGTCTAAGAAGAAAGACTAGTTAGGAATCAGAAAAGAAACAAAAACTAGAAAGAAAAAAACAAACATGAAAAAAGTAACAGTTTTCATTATGTTGTTTGCTCTGCTCTAATTTAATGTTTCTAAAATTTAATGAAAGACACAAATAAATTGAAAGTTACATACTTTAATCTCGAACTCATAAAAAAACACACAAGAAAAGTTTAGAAGTAATTCTGATATTTACAGAAAGAAAAATGGAAAGTTTTGAATAGATAAGATGTAAAAACAAGAGAGAAAGGAACAGAACAATAAATAAAAAGAAAAATATTACGGAAAATATAGATAAAAAAGCAGAGAAAAAAAAATAATAAACAAAAATAAAAAAGTACCTACCCAACAAATACGAGTAACGAGAGAAGTCAAGAAAGCAAAGAGATAAAAATAAGAAAAAAAAAGACTATAAAAGAAGTCTCACATTTTCACAAATCCATTCACATTCTCACAAACAAAATAAAATTTTGTACATTATGTTTACGTTACAACATCGGCTTTTTAATTTTTATAATAAACCAGCTAAATTTCAAGTCAAGTTTTTGAAAAAATAATGAAATTCTAACAATACAGTCAAATTTAATTAAATTTTGAATTGCTGCTTTAAAAAATCTAATAAAACAAAAGTAACTAAAAGAAAATAAAAAATAAACCAACCGAGGAAGTTAAAGAAGAAAGACTCGCTAGGACTCTGAGAAGGAACAAAATAAGAAATATAAAAAACTAGAATAAAAAACAAGACAAACTTTAAAAAAGAATAACGGTTTTCATACGTCGTTTGCTAATTTAATGTTTCTCAAACTTATAAAAATTTCTTTCTTTCTGAAAGCCACAAATAAATTGAAAATTATGTACATACTCAATCCCGAACCTTTAACTTTTATAAGAAAAACACACAACAACAATTTAAAGCTAGTTCTGTTATTTGAATATAAATAAAAATGGAAAGACTTGAGTAAATAAACAAAGAAAAAAATTGAAAAATGAGAATTATAAAAAAAGTCGTCGGAATTAAATACAAAAGAAAAATATTATGAATGTATACAGAAAAAAACAGAGAAAAGAAGTTAGAAAAAGAAACTAACAATAATAACAAGAAATTAATAATACAAGACAAAATAAAACAAGTTATGTACCTAAAGAAGGAAGCCAAGAAAAGAAAAAAAACAAAAAAGTACAAAATGTGGAAAAACAAATATTAAAAGGCTAGAAAAAATGTCTCACATTTTTACAAATTTACATGTACATTTCCACAAATAAAATAGAAATTTGTACATTACACCTTCGGCTATTCAATTTTTTTTAAATCACCCAAAATTAGGTCTAGTTTTTTATAAAATAATAAAATTTTAACAACACAGTTTAATTTAATTAAATCTTTAATTAATTTGTTTATAGCTGATTTAAAAAATCTAATAATAAAAAAGTAATAAGTAGCTTTATGAGCGAATATTTTGTTTTAAGTCATACTTAAAAAATATATATGTTTGAAGTGAATAATTTCAGTTAATGGATGTTTTGTTATTTTTACTTTTAATTACCGGCTAAATTAAATATTTTAGCTGGATTATAAAAGAAAATTTCTAAGAGGTAATGGAATGGGTATGAAAACAGTTTTTTTGCTTCTTCTAATGTATTAATTTTTGTTTTCTAATTTTAAAATAATAATTTGTTCAATGTTTCTACTGTTTGTTTAATTTATTAATGGCATTTGACTTAAAAATTATTTTTAAAATGTGGTTAGTAAACGGTAATATCATGTTTACGAAACTTTTTAGTTTAATACAATTTTAAGAAAAAATAAATAGAAAAACTAAAACAAAAATAGAAGCGTACGAAATCCTAATTTTGAAATCAGATAAACTCATAAGTCATATCTGGAGACATCTCTCCCGCCCGTTAATCTTTATCATGTATCAAGCTCGCCAAAACGGGTGGCAACTAAATATCCTCTTAGCGTTACTTTTTATCTTTCTTTTTCGTCATCACAATGGAATGTATTAAAATTTCAAATTATAACAACACAAAATATCGTGTTCAATTCATTGAACTAAGAAAAAGCAATCTATCTTAAAGAAAAACCATTAGGTTTGCTCCAATTTAGACAACGTAATAAACTTTCACATTCTTTATTTTATATCAGGACCAATTCTCTTTACTGCCAAATTTATAACTTGCGCTAACAGTAAAACGAACGTCATCATAACTAATCAGATGTTCTACAGAGAAAAAAATTACTCTAAATACTTAGTCTAGGGACTAACACAGTTTAAGATTTTCTCAGAATATACGACGCTTAAATGCTTTAAAATATTGCACAGCTACGCAATTTTACATACGAAGGGCGGATGTTTCTCTAATTTATCGTCACTTTGCTAGTGTTTAAGCCCAAGTTTTGTGTCTTTCCACTTTTACATCTTATTAAGTCTGCTTTCTGTAACTCGACTCGATTAAATCCTCCCTCTTGCTACACAAAATAATGAATCGATGCTCTAAATTTTTCTCCGATGTTTCACTAAATTTTGATTCTGTAGTTTGGATGTTTGCCAGAAGTACAAAATCCTTGTCAAGAAAATTTAACTATTCGTTCGAAATTTGTTCCATTGTGTTGAGTTGTGTGCTTGTATCGAAAACTTTGAAGAAGAATGAATACTTTTTACATACAATGCGAAAGGGACGAATTATATTAAATTATGCTTCCTGGGAGGATTGGAGCCAGTCCGGTTTTGTTACTGTAGCGATATTTTTTACATTTTCGTCAGCGTTGTCATGTTGGGAACATTTCAAGGGACTATTGGTCTCCATTAGTAGCTAATGCAGGAAATAATTTATGTCCTCTGGGATCAAACACGGGAAATTAATAAACGCGATGCTGGTACAGCATTTCAACAAGTAACTTCTGTATTTTCGGAAATATCTTGTACTGTTGACATTTCCAACCTCGGCGGAGGCTAAAAAGTGACTCTTATTACCTACCTCTATTACTAACTTCGTTTTCTAGTCCTACTGTCAAAAAATTCAAAGTTAAAACCAATGTTCATAAAAGGTTTAAGTCCAAAATACGGATTACTCAAATTATTCACAAAATAAATATAAAAAATACAAAATCGGAAAGAACCAAAGACACTTTTGTGTAAAATGTTCGTTGCTAAAACATGTTTAAACAAAATAAAATAGAAGGAAAATAAATTTATTCTAAAAATTTCAATGCAAAAAGGTACTTAACACTTTTGAACTATTCCGAACTCAGTTTTTAGGATATTAGCAAGAGCCACTGCGCAAGAATAATTAGCAAAAACTGGAAACAGTGCGCACATGGTGATCAGTCAGTCAGTTTGAGTGTGTACTTTTAAGTTAATGAACATTTTTTAATTTAAACCTTTTATTAAAAGGAGTTTTTAATTAAAATTTTTTGAAAATATTTGGTTTTATGTTTAAACATTTTAAGAAAAATACAATTTATTTACAAAATTTTTCCCTTTCAAATCGTTTTGTGATGTACTCATTATGTTTTCAGGCGGGCGGCACTTACACGACGAAAAGCACGCTTAGTTTTCCAGCGACGCGATTCGAGAATGGCAAACGTTTCGAATGTTACGGCAGAAACGAAGTGACAACGATTAAAAGCGAGCCAGATTTGTATGAACCGAAAATCTTGGACGTACGATGTGCGTAAACGTTGTTTTAACTGTGATCTTATAAATACACGAATAGGATTTTTGTAGATCCGCCAGTGATTGAAGTTGGTGCTATAGGAAACACAGTTGTTAACGAAAGTGCAAACGTTACTCTAACTTGTCGATATTTTGCAAATCCCCAAAAACTGGAAG
Source organism: Tribolium madens (assembly GCF_015345945.1). Classification (NCBI taxonomy): domain Eukaryota; kingdom Metazoa; phylum Arthropoda; class Insecta; order Coleoptera; family Tenebrionidae; genus Tribolium; species Tribolium madens. The sequence goes on from NW_025400975.1 coordinate 4,331,107, forward strand.
GTGCAACTTGGTAAAATACAATTTTCTTTAGTGTAGCGATTTGTAACGGATAGTTTCTTAGGATCAAAGATGGGAAAAACTTGAGTAAAATATTGAATAAGCATTACGGAGGTGATGTGGAAATGCCGTCTCTTACTATAATAGGCGTTACAAGGGAAGATGCTGGCGACTACGGTTGCTTATTACAGAACGCTGTGAATTCGTCTCTTTCCGAAGACATTATTTATTTGGATGTTCATTGTAAGTGAGGGTATTTAACATTCATATTTTACCAAATTTTTTAGATCCTCCTGACGTGGAAGTGGTAATGGCTCCCTCGACACCTGCCAATGCCACTGAACAAACAAATGTTACACTAGTTTGCAACGTAACATCGGGGAATCCCCCATCGCTACGTAAAGTAAACACGACAAACAATCTCTAATAGTTGATGTAAATCGATACAATTCCAGGTGCGTTGGTTTCTCGACGGTGAACTTATGGCCGAACTTCCCGAATGCAACTACAGTCAACCTGTGATCAACGACACGATTGGTGGTCCGTTTTGTGGCATAGATCCGAGTATTTTGAGTTTGATTAAAGTCGAACAGACTTTTGCTGGAAACTACACCTGTCAAGGGGAAAACGAAGCCGGGTTAGGACCGGTCTCTGAACCTCGAGAGCTAATAGTTTACTGTAAGAGCGAATTTTGACACTTCAGACAAGTTTCAGGTTTTTTTCAGACCCACCTTCTGCTGCCAAACTCACGCATTATCCTCCTACGGTCATGAAAAGTGGACAAGTTACGTTAACATGCAGTGTGGAAGACACTGGTTTTCCTACAAATGTCACGTATCTTTGGTTCCGCAACGGTCACATGATCCACAATATTACAGTCTCGAATTGGACCATTCCACATGCTTCTTTGGAAACACGAAGCAATTTCACGTGTATTGCGTTGAATAAAGGAGGACAAAGCAAGCCGGCTTATGATTTCGTCAATGTTGAAGCACCACCGACTGTTATCACCAAAGCTAGTGCAACTTATAAAGGAGTTCTTTACACCTCACAAAATATGTCCCTCAGCTGTCAAATCGAATGTTTTCCGAGATGTTCAATCAAATGGTACAAAGACGGACACGAGATTAATTTCGAAAACAACAAACTTTACTATGTGATCAACACGAATCATTCAGCGGATTATAAAACGAATGATTTTGAATCAATTGAATCGACTCTGGTGAGAGAAAAAACTGTGTGAACGATTTCTAATTCATTTTAATTCCAGGTTTGGAATATGACAAACTGGCCTGGAAAACAACTAGACAAAACCGCTCCTGACTCATACTACACGTGTGCTAGTTACGACCCACCAGATAGACATCGAGTAGGAGCAAATTTTTCTACAGCCATTGGTGTAGAATGTGAGAATTGCTAAATTAAATACAATATTGCCTAAATTTCAAGATTTTTTTAATAGATCCCCCAGATAACTTAACCGTGTCTGATAGAATTGTCGACGTAATAGAAGACGAGTCTCCTGTTGATGTTAAATGTAGTGGAGTTGGTCGACCAAATCTCAGCTACGTATGGAAAAGAAATCTTACGTCTGAAGTAATTGTAAAAAGCGACACTCTTAAACTTCCCAAAATGTCCAGAACTAAAGCGGGGTACTACACTTGTGAAGCTTTCAACAGGCACGGCAATAAGACAATTCAAGTCAAATTCAACGTCTGGTGTAAGACTGACTATATTCGTATTCTTTAACGTTACATTGTTTACGATTTTACTAATCCTCATCTTCACAAATTCAAAAAAATTATCATTTTGCAAAATTGAGCCAATAACGTTTTATGCACTTTTTCAAGTCTTTAGAACTGCTAGAAATGTAAAAACGTTATATGGATCAATTTTAATGTTAGAATTTTTGTTATTATTCTCAATAATCCCGTAATTATTGGTGATAATAAATTTAATTTTCTATCATATACAGGAAAGATCAGTGTTCTGTAATAAATAGTAAATAAATAATTGACTATAACTTCTAAACTATTACGAATTTTGCAGTTTTCTCGACTCTAATCGATTTTTCGGAACATATTACATATGTCTACGGCAAAATATTATATCCTTGAGGTACAGTTTTGCCGCAACAAAATAAAAAAAAGTATAAATTTGTTAACACATACGAAATAGTCATATTTCAAAAAGTATGAGTTTTAGGTCAAAACGGTTTATACTGGCGTTTTCTCGGGTTAATTTTACATATAGTACTAGGTTTTCATAAAAATCATTTTTTTTTATTTTTTGGACAAAATCGCTTATGCTTATATCCCATTTCTTAACTTTATCTTTCAATATCTCAAAAAGTCAAAAACTTTTTTTCGTAGAGCATTTTAACTTATTGCACTGTGTTCAGCACGTAATTTTACGTCTAGAACACTATTTTTTAAGCGCTTTTATGGTTTCAAATTTTTATGGTTTTCACGATTTTTAATTTTACTTCTAGAACACCATTTTTTATGGTTTCAAGTTTTTTATGGCTTTTACGATTGATTGAACTCACCTTCAAAAACTCAACTTAGCACTTTTCGTTAAAATTAAAAAAAAAATTTGTTACAACTTTATATCGAGTGCAAACATGTGTGTACTATTATACAGGGTGACCACGAGCCACCCCGAAGATCTCAGAAACTAAAAAGACTTTAGAAAAACGCCGAAACAGGTCAATTTTGTTTCCGAGGGGAACATACTTTGCCGTAATTTAACTTTAAAAATTTGAGTGGCTACCTCACTTGTGGCACATCAAATTAAAGCTATTTAAACAAGCTTTTCAAAACTTTTTATCAAAATTAAATCAGACCATCCATTTATGAGATACAAGTGTTCTAATAAAAACAAGCCATTCTTAATTTGTTTTTAAGGGGGACATTTTTAACGCAATTTTAAAAGCACTCCCACGAACCCTTTAACCTCTATGCAACTTAACTCTAATAAAATATCAAATAGCACTAACACACTAGTGATACATAAAGCTTACATAAATGCATAAATACATAAATGCTTTTAAAATTGCGTCAAAAAATGTCCCTTTCAAAAAAAAAATCTGTTTTGGGTTTTTTTCTAGAGTGGTTTGTTTTTTTAGAACATCCCGTATCTCATGAATGGATGGTTTGATTCAATTTTGATAAAAAGTCTGGAAAAGCTTGTTAAAATAGCTTTTATTTGATTTGCCACAAGAGGGATAGTGCCATTTCAATTGTTAAAGTTGGAGTCAAAAAATGTCCCCATCTTAAAACAAAATTGACCTGTTTCGGCGTCTTTGCAAAGTTTTCTTAGTTTCTGAGATATTCGGGATGGCTCGTTTTCATCGGGCTACCTTGTATAGTAAAAATATACTGCATATAAAAGATATACAAAATGTATATATTTATTATTTGTCTTTAGACAAACCGGAATGCAAGATTGAACGCGGCGAGATCGAATACAACCCTTCGTTAATTTGCAAAGCAGACGGAAATCCAAGTGAAATGACTTTCACCTGGATGATGATCGAACAGAACAAAACTTCAGAGTTGAATCCTTCTGGAGGAAATGCCAACTTCAGTTATTTCTTCTTAGATTCAAGCGTAACCACCGACATCGAGTACCAATGTGTGGCAAACAACTCAATTAAAAGTAGTGATCCCTGCTCCATAAAAATTCCTGGTAAGTGCCAAAAAAAAATTAAAAGCAAAAATAAATTTTGGTGCATTATTTAGCATACCAGGAGCAAAGTAGTCAAATTGGACGGCCAGGTAATTACGGCATGTGCATGAGAGAAACTTCTTTCAACTTTACTCCTGGTTTACATCTACTTTACTTGTTGTTTTAAGCATGATGTTGCAAATAAATGCCAAAACAATCAAGAAATTGTTACTTTAATTCAATTTCAGGAAGCAAACTGCCTTGGTATCTCAGCAAAGAAAATCTGATCGTTCTTATAGCATCAATTATAACACTCATCATCTGTTTCATAATCGTCTGCATCGTCATCATCGTTTTGTGCCGGAAGAAGCGTCAAAACACCAAATGTAAGCTTCAATTGTTCGTTTTCCTAATATTCTAATTGTTTGGTTTTTTGCTAACCCCAGGCAATAACCCGCTCGAAATGGAAGAAAGAGAAAAGTGAGTATATAGTTACAATTTGTGCAACCAAAAACACTTGCTTGAAGGGTGGTAGACTCGCTTTAATCACTCACATTGTGCAATAAAAACTGTGATATTTTCATTTTTCTTTGCTTGTGTTCTTATTTTTATTCTTTCTTTTTTCTTCGCAAGTACACACCATCATTTTACGGTTTATTGAAGGTAAGATGCAAAGCTTCCCAAAACTAGTCGCCTTTTACGTTTTTTTCGCTATATTGAGTTGCAGTGGCACCTTCCTATCACAGATTAGTATTGCACATGATTGCAGAGTGGACTCAACCATGAATTGTATCCGTTTTGCATTCAGATAAAAAAAATAGAATTTTTTTTTCATCTCCACCCTGTAGTTCCAAAACTAACCCACTTTCACACTACTCTCTACTTAACATTATTAACAAACTAATAACAATGAAACTTCTCAGGTTTCTGTGCACTCAAAGTCCTGATGTGCTCGGGTTGCCTTTGGTGCCCTGTGGCAGGGTGACTTATTTAGGAAACCAAGGTAGCTTTAGCTGCAATATTGTTTTTATTTGCATGGATATTGTTACACAAGTTCTTTGTTCATATTGGTTTTGGGTGGTGGTAAGGTGCACCGTTTGCATGCGTTTCGTTTTCAACCCCTTCTAGCGCTGAATTTGCATCATTAAGAGCACATAAAAAGGGTAGTTTCTGAAAGAGGCGAGTTCATATTACAACTTGCACATATGGTGAGGGAGACGAACAGTAGGGGAGACGATTACACTTAACGCTTGTTTTTGTTCCGGATGCTCTCGAGGCGCAATATACATGCTGCTAATTTTTTCCCGTTGAATGCACTTGGATGCACCCCTTCGGGAGATTAATTTTGTTACTATTCAAAAAATTCTTCATTTTTTAACTATACTAGCCTATAAAATGTAAGATAGTAGTTTATTCTACAAGCAAAGAATAGTATCTTATAACAGAAGGTAGAGAAGGGACCTTTTATAGCCGAGCTGTTTATTTAAATAAACGCATAAACAATAAGCTGAAATTTAAATAAATTAAATTAAACCGTGTTTTATATAAAAAAAATTCACTACTAGCATATTTATTATATACCCAGAAATACAACAGCGCAAAATATAACCCTACTTAATGGACATGTTGCCTCAGACGTAACATGTCGTAATTCACAACTACTATTTTTGTTAATTCACTATTACCTTCAGGTAATTGATTCCTAACTTGAATTATTAACTTAAGTTGGAAGTATTATTTTATCATAAATGAGGTTATGACCCTTATTCTGTAACTCTGAACGATTTTCGTTGTTAAATAAATCTTCGTATTCTGTAAATAAACTACTTTCGTTGACTGATTTATGAGTTTTTATAAAATATAAGTCATATTTTGAATTATTTTCTCGTCGAATTGCAAAGAAGGTAATTATTATTTTATTATTATCTTATTACTATTGATTTTCTTATTATAAAAATTTAAAACATACCTACTCGTACCTATTTTAGACAATTGTACGTACAAGCAGTTAATAAAAAAAAATAAAAGTTGCTAGCAAACGTTTTAATACGTTTGATGAATTATTTTGAAGAATGTTTAGATTCACAAAAACTTTATCAAGTGATTTTTTTTTCTTAAAATTCAAGTTTTTTGGAAAATGGACAACGTAGCACTAGTACAGCATCACCCACAGTCCAAGTTAAAAAAAATCGGCTTAAGAGTTAGGTAGTTAATGGAGTGGGTGGTTAAAACTCATCTTTTTGTTAATTAAAAATATATGTTTTTCGTAATACATATTTATTTAAAAATAGCTTTAATTTTTTTCCACCCAGCTATGTCTCTTACAGAACCACCACAAGCATTAATTTCATCATTAATTTTTTCCATGCTTTTTTTAGAGCAAGGAGTTTCTCCACTACAATTTTTTTAACTGGGAGTCATTCTCCAACAAATTCAAATGTGGTTTAAATTGTTGAATCGTTGTTTTAGTTTTTTTCTTCTTTTTGTCGATGCAAGCCTTTTTTAAACTTTAATAAAGTTACGTTGTGACATTAATGACGTTTTTGAATAAATACTAGCGAATTCAAAACATTGACTTTTCGTTGAGAAAATGTGAAAGGTCGTTCATTAACGAAATCGTTCATGAACGAAAAATTAGAGAATAAGGGTCGATGTCACTTTTCTACTTCTGCAACTATTAAGGGAATTTTCTAACTTTATAATATGAAATATTTGTTAAATAACAAAGAAACTGCAAAGAAAAGAGGAAAAGAATTAAAATTTGCCTCATTACCGATAGTATTTTAACAAGAAATAAATCAATTTGTTGCTTTGACAGTTTTGAGATAGACAGAAGTATTAGAGTTGGGATTATTCTGGTGTTTTTAATGACAAAATTTAAGTCTTTTTTATTTGATTTTGCATTACTTTCATCTCGAAATACTTTCGTTAGTAGTTGTGATGGTAATAGTTTTCAGTAATAATATTCTAGAAATATTTGTATCAATGTAATACCCTCCAACATCGGCATTTATCTACCTCTAATCCATTGATCTATAATGAAAATGATTATTGACTACTAGGAGAGAAAAACAACTTCACAACCTCTAGACAAACTAAATAATTGTATCTTTTACAGTTAGTAGTGAAAAAAAGTTGTTTATTATTAATCCCAATGTTTTTTTACGAGTATAAAACAACATTTTCTCTTATAGGTACATTTATAGTTCTTTTTAAAATAAAAAATTAGAAATGTTTTAATTTAGTTGCCGATTTCATTTAACATTAATTGTTATGTATGTTTATTATGAAATTTAAAGCAACCAAAACAATAAAAATTTGATAACAAACGGTCGTGAATTATTTAAAAGTAGTAAAGTAAAATTTTTTCAAGTGTGAGCAGTGGCGAGACTCTCTATTGACGCATCGTATCTAAAATGCAGTTTTCTGCACAATCCGACCTGACACAGATAGATGGTGAGTCATAAAGTGTTGTTCAAGACTTAAAAAATCCATATAAAAGAATTTTGAGAAAAAAAATTGTGATATATTAATTTTTTCACCAAAAAAAAATACTAACCAACCATTATTTGATTAAGATAAAAATACCTATAAGAGAAACTATAATCTTGTAACAGACCTATAAGAAAAACTATAACTATAATCTTGTAACAGACTGTAGTACTTTTTCTCTTTTCACTAACTAACCATTATTTGATTAAGATAAAAATACCTATAAGAGAAACTATAATCTTGTAACAGACTGTAGTACATTTTCTCTTTTTCCCTTTTCTGATGACTATCAGGCTATGTATCTTTTTGTGTTTAGATAGATCTTTTTGAAGCACCTCAACACTTTATTTTAAATCCGTCCTTGCTAACGCTTTTTATATTTTGTTTCATATTGTTTTTTCACCACCAATTACTAAATTCTTCCATCTGGCATAAAATGACAGACCCGATGGCCAATCGCCCGACAGTCCCACTCAGTCGAAATGGCCTTTGAGGCCTGGAGTTTTGGTCCATGTAGGTAAAATGCATAATGTAAACATTAGTCAATTAAGTCCCGAGTCGACCCCATTTCGAACAACTTCCGTTTCGAGCACTATTCTTAAGTATAAAATAAACAAGTCGAAAGTTTATGCCAGGTTGGAAAGATTAAAGGATTGGCTTGGATTTGGCGGACGCGAACGCATCCCTAGTGGCATAACCGAGGGAGCTAGTGGAGGTAAAATAACGATTCATCTCAATTTGTGTCGATTGTTGAGTGTTTTGTTGTTGCATGGCATGACAGTCGTTACTTACAAAAAAATCAAACCGACCACACCATCTTCTGACATCAATACCAACTCGAGGAAACGGAAAAAGCCCGGATGTGGTAAGGGTTTTCATCATTTTTAGTGTCTTTTGTTAGTTTTTCAATTCAAGACAAAAAATTTACAAGCGGTAGTTGTAGGGAAATAAATAAATTTTATTGCCGGCAAAGAATCTTAACCTTCTGCCATTTCATAGCTTTATTAGTAATTAGGTTCGAGCTTTTCGAGTCTTAAAGCCAAAGTTTAAAATTGCACTTTTTTATGCTCCAGCACCCAACCCGTCCTCTACAGGAGATAAGACGAGATTAGGGGCTGCTCCACCGGTTGGCGGTTCAGCAGACCCCACAAATGATCACGACAAAGGATTTTACGAAAACCTCCCTTTCCACGGCATGCAAAACCCACCAAATAAAGTGAGTCATTTTACCGCCCAACACTTTTTTGCTTTTTATTTATTGTTTTGCATGTGTTTGCAGCCAATTTCTATCATTGCTCCGTTCACTCAAGAAATGCGTAATTTTACCCCCAAACCCCCACCTTGCCCTAAACTTATCCAACGACATCAGTCCTTTCACGGCTTCCAGACGCAACACTTGACCAACTTTGATTTCAACCGAAGCAACCCTTTCTTGAATAATTGGGGTAACTTTCAAAACTTTGCATACAATCAACAAGTTGAGCAGCCATTCACCTTCCGGAATAATTTTCAGCCGATATTGAATTTTAATCCGTTTTTACTCCCGAATCCTTTCAGTGTACCACCTCGAACGAATCGAGTTGCAGGTCGAAGGGAAACGGATGTGAGACGAACGGCTTCCGGTATCAATTTCGAAGAAAATGAGAATGCTAAAAACAAGGAAAAAATCGCAAAGTCAATACCAAACGATAAGCGTTTCGGTTCCTTAGAACTGAAAAAGCACAAATGTTACTCACCCACGTTTTATTCAATGCGATGTAAGAAACACGCCAAGAAAAGACCAGTAGTTTATGCGTTACCAAAAAAAGTTTTCGGTGAACTTTCACCAAATGAGGAGAAACCCCAATTTCAAAACCTTACAGACAGTATAGAAATTTCTGAACAAAATTCAGAAACTAAAACTTTTCCAATACCAGCTCCCAGGTGTCGAAAACATTTGAAAAAAGATGTAACAACCAACTCCCCAAATCCGGACGTATCCAATAGCTCAAACGAAGGTTCAGAACAACTCGAGAGCGAAATTTCTGTTATAGAAGCCCAAATTCACACAAACGACGTAAAATCAGATACTGAAAGCAAAAATAGTAGCGTAATTAAAGTGGAAGCTATGAAAGCCCTGAAAAATTCTCCTATGCTTAAAGTTAGTCCCAATTTTATCAAACCCAAAACCGAAAGTCCTAAAGGAGCCTTGTCCTTGCAAATCCAAGCCAAAAGAAAAAATTCCACCGACAATTTAACTCAAACAGATGATAGTAGCAAAGAGAATTTACCCTTAATACCACAAATGCCATTACTAAACCCTCAATGTAAGTGGAGTCCCGGCTTTACCCAGGTTTGTTTTTGTTGCTTTTTTTTAATTAATTAGTCTAGTTTAATGGGCTAGGTGCAGTTTCAAAATGAAATTTTGTGACCTGCACCCCCTGTTGTTTTCAAAACTAACATTTCCCAATTTCAGAACGCTTTTTACACACTAACCACCCCGCATTATAAACATAATGTCGGCTTGCCCCCGCAATATTCAGCGACCATCCCTCACCAAAAACACACCAAGCTCATCCCTCGAGCTTTGTTCAATGAGCCCTTACCGAAGAGCAAATCTTTCTCGTCGAAACCCAAACACAAAAAGCACTTTCAAATCCCGCTACAAAAGTGCCACAGTTTTAAGTTTCAAACGGCGGAAAGTTACTTTCAACCGATTCGAAACATCCACGAGGAGGATCTTATGAAGAACGGCTACGTGTCGGATTACCCACGACATCACAAGCGCGAAAAGGCTAAGCAAAAAACTAAGGGGCCTTTGGTGGTAATGAGACCCAGCGAGTATCACGGGGGCATGCAATTCCCCGAAACTGTACAAAGCTCGGTTCAGCTTCAATATCCGCAGCCGGTCTTAGGAAGGAGTGTAAAGAAGCCGAACGGAGTGGTCTACGCAGATCTAGATATGCCTAAGACTAACAAGAAGAGCTCACACGACAACAGCTCTTCGTTACCAAATAAGACACAAAAGTCCAAATCAAAGACTGAATATGCAACGCTTAGTTTTAACGATGTTGGTCAAGAAATTGACGTTTAACATTCAATTAGGATGCTACCTTTACTAATTTGCTTAAGGTTAGTGTTGCCGCCTTAATGCTTTCCAGTGAAGAGGTGTAGTATTTTCAAAATTTTTTGCTACATTAAACCGGATCACTGGAGTTATCGCTGCTGCTGTTCTGTATCTGCACTAATAATAATGCAAACTTTATTTTGAAAAAATGCATTTTAAGCCATCAATTGTCACTTGAAAAAATTCTTCTTCAGTAGAGAATTGTGGCTCAAATTTACAATTATTAAATTACTTATTTGTTTCTAAATTTTGTTTTAGACTAATGGGACAACCAATACTGGTAGTGATACTTATATTTTCTAAGGTAATGTCTTTTGCGAATTTAGCAGTAGAATTTATATTTCTATTATTAATTGTACATTTAGAGCACAATCGTCTTTTGCCAAAAGCAGGTACTATATGACGATTATTTTATTTTACTCCCTAAGTGGCTTTTGCTTATTTACTCGTCTTTGTACGTATTTATTTAAAAAACTAAACATTTTTATTTAACTTAAAAGTATTACAATTATCAAAAAATAAATTTTGTAGAAGAACTAAAATATTTCAAATAATTTTGCGGTATTTTTCCTTGTTAAATTAAATAAATAATTTTAATTCATTTTTAATGACAATTACAAAACTAATAGAAAACTTAGGGCCGGTTTACAAAACGTGTTAATCGCAATTAAATTTTAATTCGGAATTAACTTGGCATTTGTCAATGCAAAATAAATGGCAACTTAATTCGAATTAGTTTAATTCCCAAGTAAATTTTAATTTCGCTTTCTGCTCAAAGAATTAAACCACTCGCGGTAAACGCGCACGTGGAATTAAACCTTCTTTTCGTAAATAAACAATTCATTTATTGTTTTACATAAAATCAGGTATAAAATAGAGAAAGCCTATTTCGTACAAAAATTATGTTAATTAATTTTATTTTAAATAATATAGTTAAAAAAATTATTAAGTTAATAATGATTTGTTTTTTCGTCAATGTCATTATTAATGCATATTTTTCTTTAAGAA